>NC_138733.1:27896366-28171366 GCF_965113295.1 Leuciscus leuciscus
CGCAGCGATGTTATTACTTCAGTGGCGAATTCAAAAAGCATTTGAAATTCAAATGCTTTCTTTACTGGTCTGGATCCCTTAGCGCTGTGTGGTGTTGCTTGATCAGGCTCGCGCATAGGTCCACAGGTCAAAACTGATAAACGGTCCACACAAACACAATAAGAGTAGCTCAGTTTCGTTCCTTACATTGCATTTGCCAGTTGATGTTGTGGTCGCGCCAGCCTCTATGAGCGCGCTTGCCACCCGCGACGCGCCTTCATTTGAAATAACGAAATTTTGGTCGGCAGAAAAAATGGTCCAACGAAAGCCTCGTACCGAACGGTTCGATACGAATACGCGTATCGTTACACCCCTAATAGATAGACAGAACGATAGATAGATAGATAGATAGATATAGATAGATAGACAGAACGATATAGATAGATAGATAGATAGATAGATCTAGATAGACACAACGATAGATAGATAGATAGATAGATAGATAGATAGATAGATAGATAGATAGATAGATAGATAGATAGATAGATAGATAGATAGACAGAACGATAGATAGATAGTTGGATAGATAGATAGATATAGATAAACACAACGATAGATAGACAGAACGATAGACAGAACGACAGAACGATAGATAGATAGATAGATATAGATAGATAGACAGAACGATAGATAGATAGATAGACAGAACGATAGATAGATAGAACGATAGATAGATAGATATAGATAGATAGACAGAACGATAGATAGATAGATAGACAGAACGATAGATAGATAGATAGATATAGATAGATAGACAGAACGATAGATAGATAGATAGACAGAACGATAGATAGATAGATAGATAGATAGATAGATAGATAGATAGATAGATAGAACGACAGAACGATAGATAGATAGATAGATAGATAGACAGAATGATAGATAGATAGATAGATAGATAGACAGAACGATAGATAGATAGTTAGATAGATAGATATAGATAGACACAACGATAGATAGATAGATAGATAGAACAATAGAACGATAGAACGATAGAACGATAGATAGATGACTGAATAGTTGCCAACATGCTTAACTAGTTAACTAGGGCAAAATGTCCATGAAAGAACATCTTCATTAGTAAGATCATGCAGCTACTGTAGACCAGCACCAAACCACCACTAACCAGTGTAAACCAGCCTGAAAATTCATGCACGCCTAAACTGATCTTTTCAGTAGGGTCTTTGTGTTCTGCAATGGTAATCACAACATTAGCATGTTCCTCTATGCTAAACACACAGCTCCTATCCAGTTACATGCAATTCACAAATTAACAGAAGGAATATCTGGCCACTTTGAAGGGAAGGGATGTGTGTGTGTGTGTGTGTGTGTGTGTGTGTGTGTGTGTGTGTGTGTGTGTGTGTGTGGAAGGCGAGCAGCGTGAAGACCGTGCTCCTGAAACTGTTAGAATAATATTTCTTCAAGGGGAGCGGAGATGCTAACGCTAATCAAAACAGGACATCCTGTAGTCCAGTCTCAGTCTCTCTCTCTTTTTCCATCACTTCTTCTCTCCCGCCCTCTCCTTCTGTCCTTCTCCATCTCTCCCTCAGGTTGTTTTCAGTTTGTTTGTAGATGAGTCACAATCTCAGGAAGCGTCGGGAACAGGGCTCATCAAAGCGTGGAGCGAGGGCCAGATTCCTGGGCTGGGACCAGATTCCGGCCACTGGGAATCTGTGGAATGCCGCTGGGAGAGGAAGGGAATCTCTACTGTCTCTATTGTTCGGCCTCTTCCTCAGTCTATGTGAGGCTGTGCGTGTCTCATCTCCGGGTCGAAATGGAAAAGATCCGATTGCGATGGGCCGGCTTCACCGCACGTCCGAATTCCCCTTCATAGGTAACGCGACTCTCGCTAATCAGAGTTACCTTCCTTTACTCGCTCACTCTCAATCTCATTATGACCCAGTATGACCTGGTATACAGTTGGAGAGGATCTCATTCAGACTCTGCACACAATGTCCACACAACACAAACACTGAGAGGTCAAAGATCACAGCGTATTAAAACAGGTTCAGGCCAGATCAGACCAGCGAGGGAGGTTGATGGTGATGAAACAAGGAAAGAATCAAGACACAATTGTTTTTCTAGCTCAAAGTGTCACAAGTGCTAACCTGTAAGTCGGCATTAATTAAAAGTTACGATCTTTTCTTTCCTACAGTGACGTTTATCCGAGTGAAACGACTTCTCGAACCAGAAAAAATAACTACGTGTTTTTGTCCATTGGGAATAGAGGAAGACTAGTTCGGCAGTGGCTCCTTCAAGATTTTCCTATGGGGTTTTATAATGTGGTTTTTCAATTTAGGAGTAAAATAAAGCCTGTGGTAAACATAACTTGACGATACGCTGATGTTTTCTACAACGTAAACTACACACATACCAAGAATGCAAATTTTGAAGCGGTTATGTTTATATTTGAAAATGTATGTTTCTAATAAGTAACTAGATAAGACGGTTTGGGGTGTGAGTGTTTGCAGTTTACATTGTACAACAAAACATCAAAGTATCGTCAAGTTATGTTTACCTATTGCTTTATTTTACACATATGAAATCCTCATAATAAAACCCCACAGGGAAATCTCGAAGGACACAGGGGTGAATTAGTCTTCTGTGTTCTGATGTCATCCCTGCAGGACTCTATTGATTAGCTCACTGAATGGTTGTGGTTCGCTATTGGTCGATTTCATGTGAGTGACAGGTTGTCCCACCCTCACGCCGCATCATCACAAAAAAGAATAGATGTGGTTGCAAGAGGAAGGGGAAGTTATTTTGATTAAAGATTATGAGGGCACATGCATAAAATAAAGATATGCACAGATCAATTATTTATAATAAATATCCAATAAAAAAAAAAAAAAAGAATTGTCAATTTTGATTTTATGGTGACTAACCATGAAAATGGCCATTGAAGTTAGTGGATTGATAAATCATCACAGGCTGATGGGAGCACTTCCTCACCATTGTTAAAATGCACAGCAATGGAGAAAACCTTTCTGCCTATTTGTATTACGGTTTACAATAAACTGGCTTATAGAGTAAATATTTTCTCTGTGCTCAAAAAGGTTCAAGTCATTTGTTCATTTATTCAATTAGTTTATCTACAGGTCATATTTGCTCTCATGTCTTAAAAGCAAACTGAAAGGTCATGTATGAAGAGAGAGCAAAGCAGGCTTATAGAAACAAAGAGTTAAGCACTTTTCAAATGGGATTAGTCTTCCAAACAAAGTGTGAGTTACCGTTAATAGAGGAGGTCTGTTATTTAATGGATTGTGATAGAGTTAGTAAAGAAAAAAAAACAGTCATTTGCTCTGTAGGTGTAACAGCGGTTTATGAGAAAATTAATCAAATAAATTGTGAATTGAATCAATTTGTGAAAACTTTACTAGACCTCCCATTGAATAATAGGCATGTACAAATAAGGCTTTAGTGTGTGTGTGTGTGTGTGTGTGTTATTGACAGAGATGAAAAGGTGTGTTAAAATGTCCTCTTGTCTTTCCTGTTCCTTGACCTTCTCGAACAATATGTGCTTAAACTTCTCACTTGAGTTCATCACAACCACGAGAGAGAGAGAGAGAGAGAGAGAGAGAGAGAGAGAGAGAGAGAGAGAGAGAGAGAGAGAGAGATAGAGAGAGAGAGACCCACACCCTCTGGATATCACACCATGCTGGAACATAAAGATGGGGACTTTCTGAAAAAGAGTGTGTAACAGGCTGTTATCAGGCCGCTCACAAAGCAATTGTTGACTAATTCCTGTTGATGGCTGGAATCCAGACGGGCTAACAGAGAGGAGACCCTTGCCAATAATTACTAACACACACATACATACATTCATATTAGGAATGGGTTATGATGGTTGACTAGTTAACTACTTTTCAGTGTCACATGACCCTTTATAAATCATCCAAATATGATGATTTGATGCTCAAGAAACATTTCTTATTATTATCAATGCCAAAAACAGAATGATTAAAAAAAATTCAGGATTCTTTGAAAAATAGAAAGTTCAAAAGAACAGTTATATGAAAATGAAATCTTTTGTAACATTATCAAATATCGACTTTATTCAGTCATTTCTTCTCTTCTGTATCGGTCTCCGACGCACGTTCACGAGAGCCCCACGACGCATGCGCGTGTTGATGATGCAGGAGCTGGCGTTCTGACATATGACCTACAAGCAGAGGAAGACGCACGCGAGGTCACGCATGCGTTGTGGTGCTCTCGTGAAGAAGAGAAGAAATGACTGAATAAAGTCGATATTTAGTTTTTTTGCCGCACAACTATAGTCACATGCACTATTTTAACAATGTCTTTCCTACCTTTTTGGGCCTTCAAAGTGTTAATTAAATAGCTATCAATGGAGCCCCTCCTGAGCCACCAGATTTCATCAAAAATATCTTAATTTGTGTTTCGAAGATGAACGAAGGTCTTACGGGTTTGGAACGACACGAGGGTGAGTAATTAATGACAGAATTTAAATTTTTGGGTGAACCAACCCTTTAAACCATCAGAAAATTATCTGACCGATCCATATAACCACACAAAGATCCTATTCAAACTTTATGGTAGAAATAGTATGCTAGCATTCTATTCTGAATTCAGCTGTTGTTCTATTTCTGTTTTCTGTAGATATTTCAGTCAAGTAGCCGATTGATTCTCATGCACAGAAAAAGATGAGCGTCAATGTCATGACATGTCATTTACACAAAAGCAAAGCCTTAACCCTGACCTTACCTAAAACTAACTAGTCTTTTCCTGCCTTGCAAGAACTGGCACTTCCTTCAGGAAATGCAAATGCGGTTAGTACCTGCTACAAGACTGTTGGTCGACATCATATTTGTATCATTAGCTAATGTACATTGCCAAAATGTGCTATCCTAATGTTGTCTACTCCCTATAAAACATGTGCGGAAGAACAGCAAACCAAAAAAAAAAACTGTGCGAATCCAAGGAGATCCATAAAAAATTTAAATAAATAAAAAACTCTCATTTGCACCTCAACAAATACTGTACAATGCAACCTGAAATACACACAGACATAAAAAACACAATGCAGGTAACTCTAAGGAATACTGATTCCATCTAAACGCACACAGACAATGGCACAAGGGAGGTGCCCGTCAAACCAACAAGCAGACAAATGAAGTCAACAATACACATGCCCATTAATAAAGTGTGATTTACACACACACACACACACACACACACACATTCACAGTACAAAAATACGCTTCGTTTCTATTGGGACCGTCTGTAGATAATGACCTCAACCTTGGCACACACCCTGGGCAGACTGTCGGCAGTGCACTGGTGAGCCTTTGTGTGTGTGTTCGTGTATGGGTATGTGTGTGTGTGTGTGTGTGTGTGTGTTCATATCTTTATCAGAGACAGTTTGACCTTTGGACTGAGGGCAGGGAGAGCTTTACTCATTGTTCTGTGCTGGTACTGGTTTCCCTGTGGTAAACACAACTGTACAGTTCCCAGGCCTCCCAAACCCGCACACACAAACACACACACACACCATTCTCACAATGTCCGTACGGCACCCAGGCTGCGCGTCAGACCCATTCGGACTCTCTTTCACACACCTACACGCACAAACACATATTAATTCTGTGCAAACATTTAACTCATAGAGGACACACCCCTGAAGACCGCCTGGCACCACAGACTGAATCTGCTAATGACCGACCTGCTTCTTCCTGCAGAAAACCACTATAGGAACTTGTCCATGCTGGTTCAGACTGATCTCCACTTAATCTATAGAGCTTTAAGGATGTAAACACTACATTGACCTTCCGCTGGTTCTGTAGGAGGCCTTCAGCTCAAATGAGAAGGGAGGAGATGAACATTTGTGCTCTATACAATTCTGGTATCCTTTTCTTATTGTAAAACGTATTATACTTAGGGTTAACCGTAACTTCAGCATGCTTGACCCCCCACCTTTTGTGCTATAGACTCAAATTTTGTCTTTTCACACAGCTTTGAACCCAGGTTCTCTTGTCTTTTTAAACTCTGCTTTTATCCTAGTTAAAGCAATGATTCACATGTGTAATTTAGAATTCAAACACTTGAACTTTTGACCCTGGGTTATGAAAACCTGCTCTGCAGGTTCAGCACTGCCGTTCCAAACGGTATACAGTATGAAACCATGCAGTGGCCAGTCGCTTAGTACCAAGCAACCAATCAGAAACTGAACAGCTCTTGTCTCATTAAACATTCATGAGCCTTGTACGGTCACAGAACTTTCACACGCTTTTTTTTTTTCCCAGCATTTGAGGGAAATCAAAATGACAAATCAGAATGAGTTAATTGGAGTGCAACAAAAATGTAAGTCTATTTAAGACAATCTGGACGGCACAGTGAAAAATATGCAGGCTCAATTGATGAACAAGTGCGAGACGAGACGCTTTGTAAAAAGGTTGCGTGTGGAATTATCTAATCAATGATATCGCCACTGCAAATAAGAATGTTAATCAAGTTTACAAATGTACAGCGTGAAACCTAAAAAAAACCTAAATGCAAAGTGAAGAGTAAATGATGCATGTATTCTCTATGCATTCTCCTGAAGCCTCAGAGAATGATGGGAGATGTAGTTCTCTCAAACATCCCTCTCTCCACGAAACTTGAATGTTTTAACTCTAACTGCTGTTCTTCAAAAAAAGCAGTAATTAAATCACAACTAAACCTTAATTAATGACCAATTCCTAATTTGCTTCCGCCACAATTCTCTAATTAAACGCCCCCAAACTCAGAACAAAGGGCCGCAAAGATAATACTTAGTTTCCTCGCCAGTAATTATGACATTGTGGCGGCATTCATGTGCATGTGCACTCATCTCTGATCATTCTGACGTAAGGCAGAGACTTGAATGTTGGCCGACTTAAAAATCTAGTTTTAAAATACTTTGAGGGAAATCATTTTACATACCAAAAATGGCTAATAAACTTGAATTGAAATCTAAATATTGGCTCTTTTAACTACATTTTAAATAAAAAAATACATTTTGTTTTCAGATATTATGAAGACTTTTAGAGTTGTAAGTTAAACCATTCTATATAATAGTGAACAGAGCAAATAAACTTGAATAATCCAAGTTTCAGCCTCTCCAAGTAAAGATGAGTCAAGACCAGTCAAACAGTGACATCTGATGGTTTCGGGGGTGTTGGCTTGACAGTGACTTATTACTCGACTGGCCTGAAGCGGTTCGTGCTGACTTCAGTCAAGGCTGAGCTTTGGTAGACTGATTCAGGACCTGTCGCTCGGGGATAAAAAGTGACTGGACGTACTGAACAACAACCCCCATAATTCCCTGTGGGACACAAACGACATGGCCATCAGTCACACCAATCAAATCTCCAAATAAACATCCATATGACCTGACCCCTGACCAATCAGAGCACAAGATAAATAAACTGCTGACCCGGCCATTTCAATTCACTCTCGGCAGACGCAGACACTCGTTGAGTCATTAGGGAGGGAGAGAGCGCGGAAGAAAGAAATAAAGAGAAGGAGAGAAAGTAGTGGTATTATAAGGGTGTTGATGGATGAGGGTAACTGTGTTATTGTCACCTACATCCAGTCCTTCCTTTCCTAACATATACAAGGAAATCACTTCTTACGTTGGCGTCTATGGGACACTCTGACGCACGATTCAAAGAATCATATATACATCATATAATTATCTCCTTCTCCATCTCACCTCCTCCCGTTCTCTCTCAGATGAAATCTCACACAAACAGACAAGAGGACAATTTCCCAGGACATAAGCAGACCTCTCGGCTAAACCCAGTAGCTTCTGGCTAATCAATCAATCCTTTGAAAACATGTGATCAATCATGATCAAAACCCACAGTGGCCTGCAACTCTCTCCGTCTTACGCAGATGCACACACTCAATGCCTGGGAACGCTAGCCTTGTTTCACACTGACCCCATCACGGCTCACCGTTTTACTCCTGATTAACTCATCGGTCACTTTGACTTTGTCTCTAAAAACAAAAGTCTTCAGTTTTAAACTCTCTGATCTTTTCAGAGTGGACATGCATGCAAGTTCGAGGCACAGGAATTCTCCAAGGGAAAGCATCACAATCCCAGGAACTCAACTAAAAACTGTGAAGGCTATATCATGCCAGGAGAGAGAGAGAGAGAGAGAGAGAGAGAGAGAGAGAGAGAGAGAGAGAGAGAGAGAGAGAGAGAGAGAGAGAGACAGAGATGTAAAGTAAATATTTACTCAAGAGGTAAAAATTGAGACGTTAACATTGTAGATTTCTACTCTTTTCTGCAGTCTGAAAAGTGAAGACAATAGAATCACTTTTTCTTGCTTTCTTCCGTCCCCAATGGGTCTGAAATTTTTTTGGGGGGTAGACACGGTTCACGGTCCACAGAAACATAGGACTTTTTCAAGCACCGAAGATTCAGTATCAGACTACGAACGAGCGTTTAATACGGTTCGCGCTCACCTTTTTAAATGGCCCGATCCGTTCACCCCGTCCTGAATAGGCTCTATAATGAGCCAGGGGGCGTCGGACGCGGGACGCAACAGCACGGCCCATTGCACAGTGCGGAATCTAACGCGCGCCCGTGTCTGAGAAGAAGCGGACTGTGGTCGCGCGCTGACAGGCGGAGAGAATGCTCGCGCGCAGGGCTTATTCTCACGCGCTTCACTCACGCGGAATGTCACATTGTTAAATTTGGAGCTCGGTCTTTTTTTTCTCCCTCAGCGTCGAGTTGATTTTCCGTTGTTTGGACACTTTCACGGTGAAGTGAGTCACATCAAAGTCAAAACAAAAGTAGTGGCGTGAAACTGATGGAGCTGTCGAAGTCGCTGAATGGGACAAAGGGACAATCAAAAGTCTTGCTGAACATGCGCAGCTTATCAAATGCAGTTATCATCAAACGAGAAATCAGATCGTTAGTATACGGAAAATGCATCTGAATTTATCTTAAATTCTGTAATTTCACAGACACCTGAGACAATAAATTACGGCTGGTCTTAGAAACCTAAATCCGACTTAAGGTATTACTAAAAGGTTTTAATCTCCAAGATCTTAAATATATCAACAGTTTTATTCTTCAAACAGAACTTTACTGGAGTTGCTAATGTAATGCCACTCATGTCTTATGAACTTGAATATAAATCATTATAAACGTTACTATATTGCAATTCTGCATATTTCTGGTCCTTCCCCTCACAAAAAGCCTAAGTAGCCATAGGCTACCACACATACCGGTAGTTACTTTATAGATTGCAACCAATTATTTTATATTTTATACATTTATTTACACTTAAGGCTACATATTGCTTGAATGCCCATGTATATTATCTTGCATAATTTACCCTGAACCACACTCATTATTGCATGCACAACAGTCTCTACAGGCCTTTATATTGCCTTTATATCTCAATTGCAAGTTAAGTACAATTTTGCACTTATGGTTAAATGCTAACGGCATATCTCATTGCCTTGTACTCCGCACAATGACAATAAAGTCCTAATCGAATCCATGAACAAGTATATTATCCACAATGAGCACTGTAACCATTTTCATAAAAGATATGTCAGACTTTAAAGTCTATGAATGGTGCTAGATAATTAAAAATGCAATTAAAAGTCTCAAGATCCGTCAGAATGTCATGGTTAGGGTTTCAACTGACAGCACGGTCTGATTTCTGGCAGGTCAAGGTTATTATTCTTGTTCGTGAAGTGTAATTTTACCCCATTCATAGTAAACCTGCAACATCACGCTGAGGGATATAGGACACTTGGCACGGCGTGTTAAAACATTATGGACATTTTAAGACTGTTGGCCTTGCAGGTGAAATGTCCGGCACCGCTGGCCAAATCCACAAAACATGTCGTGCACACACACCAGCTAAACGACCGATTTTTATTACCTTTCCAGCACTCACACACATCAGTGCGAGCGCGTGCAACCAGAATGATGTGCGGTGAGCGCGCGCGCGCAGAGGCCACACGGAGAGAAGATTACTTTTTTTTCCCTTTCCCCCCTTCAAGGAAACCGAGTCCGCAGATACTCAGACTAACGCTGAACGCGCTTTTTACCGGCAGACGGGCCCCGTTATGAGGAGTCTGGGAATTTAAATATTCAATGTTGACATAGTGCAGGGCTGGCGCTAGGCCAGAGAGGCCATAGTCTCGCGGGACGCGCGCGGTCCAGAACATTCTCTCCCTTTCACTTAATAGGTAGAAATCTTCCTCTTACATCTTGGGTAAATAATAATCTTTAAATACATCCCCTGACAATTAGCTCGATAGTAGCCTAAATAACGATGCTGGAGCTTCGAGAGGGTGGGAAAGTGTAAAAATCTTGGAGAATATCTTACTCTCGACTTGAATTTTAGCCAAACTTGTGCCGGCGTATAACAGCATATATCTCCTCTCTATAATAAAACTAATAGTAAAAAAATATAACTATAGCAAATGTACATGTTCAAAATTACATAGATTGTATAGCTACTGGTTGGTTGATTTTCAGTATCAATAATTCGATAAGAGGACAAAATACGTTTTCTACAGCAAAATAAAACAGGCCTAATAGTGGAGTTGTGATAGTCATGGTGATTTATTAAATGACGTCAATATCAATGACAGCCTATATAAATCTGAGGGAAAAAAAGGTAAGAGTTCGTTTTGAAACCTCTCTCGAATAATAATTCCTTACACTTGTAGCAATCTTAAAGAAAGTGATGAGTTGCCCTACCTGCAGGAACAGGAAAATAAAATACAAAAGTGAAATTGCGTTGGTCTGGGCATAGATGTGTGTGGACGAGAGCGCGCGTGTGCACGTTAGCGTGTTTGACAAGTTGCTGTTGTGCGCAGAAAAACCCCTCTCACTGTACAATGGCAGGGCATAGGGCTCGAGAGGTAGTTTATTGAACGGATAAGACCCGCACGACCCCTGTTTCTGTCCAGACGGAGCGCGCGCAGTGTCTAGCCCATCACGGTGCTGTCGACAGGAAAGGAAACAATAATTCAACAGCAAAATGATCCTTTACTTTGTTTTCACTGCCTCCTTTGTTACCTTCACACATACTTAACAACATTAAAGTTGTTGACCAGCTGTCACTATCTAACCTATTCTTTAAAAATAAATTAATCAAGTTCATTCAACTTTCAAAAACAAGACTTTTAGCTCTGCTCCGAGATTATAAAATGTGAAATATTTGCATGGATTTTCGTGGTGTGGACCACAATGAGAGTTTATTGGAAAACAGCACAAAAAAGAGAAAATTGGTCAAATCAGCAGTTAGCAGCCTACCGCGCGCGAGGGGGCCGAATTATTCACAGACCTGAGCGAAATACATTCGTTCCGAATAAATCCAATGAGGAGGGGGACAACGTCCCACTAACTACTTGATGTTCAGTTGCGGCGTTTGAGCTTGTGTTGTGGCGTGGCATTGAACGTCAACTCAAACAAGCGCCTAAGGCAACCCGTAATCAAAAGCTAAGATTACAGTCGACCGTTTAGAGAGCCATAACAAACAAAAACATTTCTCCGGGCTCTTCATACCGGAACAAAAAAAATCATAACGGGATTTGATCACTTGTTGCACAACCAGTTTGAACAATTACACAGGAGAAAAAAAAGGGTAGGATATTAATTCTACAAATCAAAATACTTCAAAGCGCTTTTTCTTTAACCACAGTCCTATTAATCTAGCATATATTTCCTTCTTTGGATTGCGTGCTGTAACATCATCTGAAAGCTACCTGTTTGCATTTAAAAGCGTGCCTCCGCAGCTGGCTTTCTGTTGTCGACTAGGCGAGGCTAAGCTTTCAAAGTCGCGGCTGGAAATTGATGTGACCGGAGCAGCAGAAGCTTGCACGGACGGTGCTGTTTTATCGTACACCGGGGCGCTCGGGGCTTGAATAGAGAAAGCGATTACAGCATGCGAAAGTTAAAAAGTTTGTGCGGCACGCGCAACTTTTATGCCAGTTCCGATTCGAGGTTTAAAATGTCCGAGCGCGCGCGACCGTTCGCGTTTAGCTTGTCTTCCACACTTACTAACAACCGAAACCGCTGGGGTCTGCTGACTGTAACTGTTTAGTGGCTAAAATGTTTCTATGCATCATACACATGGACAAGATGGCAGTTTGAAAAGGGCTAAAAAAGAGATGTTGCACCTACCAGTGGTCAGTTTCCTTGCCCTGCCTTTGGACCTCATGATGCCAGTCTTTCGGCGTGGGTTTGTCGGATTTTTTCTCGAATCTTTTCCCCTTTTCCTCTGTGATTCTCAATCCCAGACGCACTATCTCTCCAGCATTGTCAGTTTGGACACCTTCGCACATGCGCACACCCCCGAGCTGCCAGCATCGTCAAAAAGTTTGGAACGATTCATCACCCAAGTATTACAGATCTTGTCAGATTGCAATAGCCAGCGAGATCCCTCTCGTGTCAGATCTTCAGAGATCAGTGGGCGCGGGACGGAGCGATTCGCGACCTCCGGGTGCACGAGGAACCGGAGACATTAATTATAATGAAGCAGTCTCGAGCGTCCAAGGCGCCCGGTCTTTTGTGTTTTAAATGAAGACGCATTAATCACTGTTCGGGTAAATGACTATTGTAAAACGTTTTCATTAAACGTTTTATGTTGTTTAATAGAGATTTGACCATCGTTGTGAATTTATGATAAACTTTTACTTCTCTCCCCCTCCCTCAGCCATGCAGGCGCGTGGGCAGTCGGTACCGAGGGCAGCCCGTTGAATAGTTTTTTTCTTGCATGCGGCACTGACAATTATTAATCTGTGGAGTTGGTCATGATTTCCTATCGGTTATCGACCAACTATATTCATACAAAAAATTTGTTTTTAAAAATATATATAATCAAGTTTTCCGGTGTGTAAAATATTGGGTTGATAACTGGATTTTGGGTGATTTTAGGAAGAGGTTATAAGTTAAGTCTGCATATATATTCTAAACGCAGACCATTTTTGTTAATGTGTAACGTAAATTGATCTCTGATGCCTTTGGGACGCTTTTTTTCTCGATTTCCAGCAATGCTCAAATTAAAAACATTAGATACGATAGGCCTTTTATTATCTTGATTTATGATCGTGGATAACGAATAAATCAGCATTATAGTATCTAATTTATTTAATTTTATTTGGCATTTATTACTAGTTTTTCACGATGGGCGAAAATTTTGTAAACTCTTGGGTCATTAAGTTAATTGTCCATTAATTAGAAGCGCGTGACATCATGTTGACCTTGCCCGTGAACCTTTGAAAGGGTCGCTTTCCTCTCACTGGCGGTATTGATTGCTAAGTATTTCTAAAACGGATCCAATTAATCTGACATCACTCTGCATAAAAATGAATGGTGCAGAACAAACATCAGCTGCCGTCCACGCCTCTCTGAGCTCCGAGCTGACCAGCACTTACAAACCAGAATAACCAACAGAAAATGAGAGAAAATAGAGGTTCTTCAAATAACAAAAACAGTCATTCAATATTATGCCAAATTACAGCTCACCATTATCATAAATGTCACTGATCATGGCAAAATGCATATTTATTTGATTATGTATTTATTGGGCACAGTCTGTAGTTTAAACTCCGCAAAAACGCCCAAGAAATAATTAAGGCTAATCTTGCAAATAATAAGAAATGTACACTAATGTCCTTTCATTTCCATAAAAGGATTCTAAAGTGTTGTGAGGTAACTGTATAAATGGAAACAAAGTATGCAAAGAAAACTGAATAAACAGAAGTCTTCAACTGTAGCACAAGAATAAATAAAATATGAACGTTAGAGAACAAGTACAACTCATGCCAAACAAACAGAGGGAGAGAGACAGAAAGAATGGTCTTGAAAGCTGTCAATAGTCCTGTTTTGTTTTTCCCACTTTGCAATATTATTTTTCAGTGCATATTTTATTGTGATACTCTGACCCCGTCGACCAGGGATGGCTGGCGCACTGGTGTGAAGATCAGTCAAGACCCCGTGGGCTGTAATTATTGAAAATTAATTGAGGCCAGAGCCCTTTTAGAAATGCGGCTAAATTATTAGCTTGTCGTCGGGTTTAAATCCACCACCCCATCAAAAAGAGAGGATACAGTTTACCTTCGGTGATTAATACTCCAACCTAATTAAATGTTTGCCCTCTTCTGTCGTTTGATGTACGGCACACAGAGGTCGTTGGCGAGAGTCGGTGATGTTAAAAAGGGAAGGGAAGGGTTAAAATAAAAACATAATTTGTAAAGTCGGGTGCTCTCGCGCCAGACTGAAAGTGAAATGGGAGCCGCGGGCACAAGGAAATTACCGCGCGCCCGCGTGACCTTTGCGCGAGGTAATCAATCAAGTGATCAACAGGGATATTTATCAATGCTACATCCTGTCGGCTGCCCCTCAAACTCCAAATCAAAACAGTCGAGATATTGGAGCGTGTGAAATAAGGTGAATTATTTTATAGCCTATAATGTTTGTGATTATAATAGAGTGGTCATCAAAGTAGCCTGCTGGCTTCTAAAAATGATACAATTTTATACTTTAAAACTAACCAAACACAGTTACCAAAGAAAAATTAAATTGAATTATTAAAACTTGCAATTTTAATATATTTTCATTACTCAAAGAGGGGCACGGAAGAAAAAAAAAGGAAAAGAAAAAACATGATGCAGAGAAAAAAAAAGCTGAGCACTGTCAGAAGGGTAAGAATTATATTAATCCAGTTTTTACGACCGTAAAAACCCGTTCACCCCAGTCATTTCATTATTATAATTATATTGGCATTACTTATCGGGATTATTTAACTCGGCGAAGTCATAATGCTTGTTGGTTTGGCATAAAATATTACGGGTGGAAAACGCATGCAGGCAGCAGGAGGAAGAAAAACCAGCAGCCCCAGCGCGCACTGCCCCTCCGAGGAGACGCGCGTAACGGGAGCCCGAACGAGCGCGAGCGCATTCTTCACATCCCTCTCCGCTCCAAACAAGCGGAAACATTCCCAAACCACAGGCTTCACGGCACTGGGAGAGGGGGTAGACCGGGCTGCAGCAAACATTGCAATGCTTATTTTATTATTTAATTTTTTTTTATTTAGCCTACTGCTGTGCATTGGTTGTTTGATGTGCAGTCTCGCCCACATCAAGCCCATCATACAAAAAAAAAAAAAAAAAAAAAAAAAAAAGAATAGCCTAGGCTATACGTTTATTTTGTAGTTTGAAACACTTCAGGTACCACAGACGTTAGTTAGTAGGCTAAGTGAAGTCGCCTGCATAAATTGATGCTTCCGAACAGAACTGCGCTGTACCATGCACTGTAAAAAATTAATTAATAAATCAATCAATAAAAATCAATAAGTTATGACAACATGTTTTTACGTTGCTTTAACTAATTAAAATATGTTAAGCAATTTTGTAATTTTTTTTTTTTTTTTTTTTTTTTGAAGTTCTACAAGACTCTACTCATTTGTACGCCAGTTTAATCTTATTTAAGTTGAAATGGCTTGAACATCCAAGTTCATTGTAGCCTACTTAAAATGTATTTTTAAGGCAAAAAAAAAATGTAACCGCTACAATAAGGCTTTAGAACACTTTTAGTTATAATCGTCATCGGACGGTCAATGATATCATCATTGAAAAAAAAACAACAACAGAATGTCATAATTTATCACAGACTTACAAATATCAGAAAATATGTGTGTTTGTTTAAAAAGTTCCAGTAGGCTAATATAGAGGCGCCAAAAGACAATTTGCTGTGCGCGAGACGAACCACAACAGATTGCTGATTCAATTTCATATTGAAACTCCTTTACAAATGTGGATCCCCTGCAAGTTACTGAATAATTCGCATACTGTAGAAAATATATAGGTTAGGGCTTTGCTTGGCGAGCAGTATTCACACATCTGCGGTGGGGCTTCATGTCCAACAGCAACAATGTGCGATTACTGTGAAATCAATGGCGACTGAAAAAGGCTTTAATAAAACAACGTTAATAACATCACGTCAAGCTTAAATGGTTTTAAAAGTATCCGAGTTAACAAGAATATTTATGAAAATGGCACACGACGGGGGGAAAGCTGATCCAATTGAATGGCATTAGCAAACTTCTAACAATGTCAGACGAACATATAATTTCCCTGAATAGCCTACTTTTCATCCCATCCTGCAATATTATGATTTATCATCTTTTCTTCTTTTCTTTTGAAGGTAATAAAAACTGTTGACAGTCAAGACAATTGTTATTACAAAGCAGAAAAAGTAGAACATTTTCTAGTGCTCGCGGACGATAAACAGGCACTGAAAAAACCTGTGAGTAAAACGAGACCCAAGCCACAGACGCTGATCGTTGGGCAACACTGAAAAAAAAACTCTCATTAAACTCCTCTGTGGGGAAAGACATTGTGCTGATCTAGCATGTCTGTTCGTCAGTCATAAAAATCCATCGCTATACCACAATAAATCTGATTCATTCATATGTTGTGTATCGCTTCTTTTGAGTGAAAGGGTATTTAGTAATTGAAGTGCTTGTTGCACAAGCCAAGTCTGTATTTTATGCCCGCGCTACACTACACCGAGCGCGCGCTCGCGAGAAATTGAAGGCTGAAAGAGCTCGTGCAGTCAGAGAGAATTTCAATTCCTTTGTCTCTTGCTGTAAAGAAAAAGAAAAACTAGAAGGCAATCAGTACATTTTTCAAATGTTAGTCTAATTATTCTACATTTATTTAATGTGCATTTTTAAAAAAAAAAATTTATTGTAATAGACCGTGCAAGAAGTTAATAAATCATTCTATAAACGGTTAGAGTAAATCGATCAACTAATATAGAAGTTACTATTTTAATAAACAGAAACAAAAGCAGCCCCAGAATCATAATGATAGAGGATAAAGAAAATCATAACAGCATGGAATGAAGAATAGTAATTTTTCTAAAACGTTTTAAGGCACCACGTGCATGACTATTTAATAATAAGTAGCTCGTTTTAATAAACGGAATGGTTCAAATGCATCAAGCGTTTGCAGAGAAGTGCATTTCCAAAAGCGATTAGAGAGTTTTTGGGACTAAACATGTACCACAGAATTCATAAGGTGCATTGTCCCATTATGCAATGAGTGAGTTTGACTACACGACTCCTTTAAACTCTTGGATATAGTGATGCACGAATTATTATTGGAGTGTTACTGCCATCTAGTGACAGAAATAGACACGGTGTAATACGCATCATTTTAGATGCATACAAAACATTTGGCTTTTTAATGTTTCATAGTTGTTTTAAGAACTGTGTATGCTCTTCCTAAGCGTTGAAAGAGAAATCCCTGGACCTGCATGAGTAGTGAAAACTGTTGCATCCCTGCAAGCCTGACTGACCCTCGTTTGATTGAGATCTATTGGAGGAGAACGGTCCGCTTGCAGCAACCCTTCCCGGCAACTGACTATCAACAAGGATTACGATGCGCTCTCGAGACAATCTGTGGACGTATTTATGGCCCTGAGGGCGGCCTCGCCAGCTTTATAGGCAATCCTTTATCCTAAAGCACATAAACACCGTGCTCATCCATTCCCACGGGCTCCAGCATGAAGAGTCTTGACCAGTAATCAATCGGGACAGTCGAACGGAATTATTTATCCCCAATTCCAGTAAAAATGGACAGTTCTGATGCGCGGCACTTCCCGGTTGTGTCTTTCTTTCTATAGGAACAAGTTAAGACAAATGTTGGGAATAAATTCACTTGTCAAAATTAATCAACACTTTCTTAAAGGAGTCACACCAACTTCATGTCCACTTCAACATCCTCAAATCAGCGATGATAGGGGGGAAAAAGGGATAGTAAAGGGATAGTAAAGGGAGTAAAGGGATAGTTTTATAACTCTCAAACACAGAGTTATAAAATATCCTGGCTCTTCCAAGCTTTATAATGGGAGTGAATACTAACTTGATTTTTGAAGCCCAAAAAAGTGCATCCATCCATCATAAAATAAATTCATACGGCTCCAATATCCATATTTAGAACTTTATAAACTATAATCACTTGCTTCCGGTAACGGCCGTACGTGAGTCTAGTTCCGGCTGAAGAGTGACCTCTGACCCGACATATGACGTATTGACGAACGCGGAAGCGCAGAGGATAGGGCAAAACAAAAAACACGGTCATGAATTAGAAGTCTGAAACGAGAATTTATAAAGAGAAATATCGCAGAAGCTTGAGTTTGTTGTCCAGCCCTGTTTGCTTGAACCAAGAGAGGCGTCAAAGCTTACCCTACACCTACATCCTAAGTCATGCGTGGGGTCAGAGGTCACTCTTCAGCCGGAACTAGACTCACGTACGGCCGTTACCGGAAGCAAGTGATTATAGTATATAAAGTTATATGAATATTTTTCTTTATTAACCCCCTTTATTAACCCCCTGGAGCCGTATGAATTACTTTTAGGCTAAAAAAAACAAGCTATTATTTACTCCCATTATAAAGCTTGGAGAACCAGGATATTATTTAATATTACTCCGATTCTGTTTGGCTGAAAGAAGAAAGTCATATACACCTAGGATGGCTTGAGGGGGAGCAAATTATGGGAAGATTTTATTTAATTTATTTTTGGGTGAACTAACCATTTAAAAGCTAATAGCTACTGGAAACACATTTAAATATGTAGTATGGATTAAACTGTATCGTATGTATAAAAGTTCAATTGATATTAAAATCCTAAAGGATCCAAAAAGTATCAAAATCAAGATAACTGACAAAATACAATATTATTAAAGAACATGCCTAAACGCACTTCACATTTTAAACATGTATAGTAGCAAGGGTATGTTGTTACACATCTGACATCGTACCGCATGGTTTTCTGCACTGTTATTCTACTTTAATGTCTTAAATATGCACTAATCTTCTTTTCTCAGTTATTGCACGGTTTTGCCATAAGCAAGTTATTGTGCAAGAATTTCTAGATGACTTTTTTCGTTTTTTGATAAAACTATACTGAATCTTGACATACAGTTAGGGTAACTTACTACTGCCACAACGGCGAGTGTCTTCAGATCACTCAGAAAGGTTAAATGTTTAAAATAGCACACACTATCATTCCTTTCATGCTCAGATAGATAGATATATAGATAGATAGATAGATGTAATATGTTCTTGCGCAAAAAATGTACCACATGAACAAACACCGACGCTGCCTAAAAATGACGTCACGTCCCGCCGACCGCACAGCTCAGTTCCCGTAGTGTAGTGGTTATCACGTTCGCCTAACACGCGAAAGGTCCTCGGTTCGAAACCGGGCGGGAACAAGCATAACTTTTGTTTTTTATACCACTCTATGTTAATGATACAACAGGACCGACTGACGACTTCATACAACAAACACTCCTCATATGTACGTACAGCCCACTCACCATAAATGAAAATGAGTAACATTATAAATCCAACCAACGTTGACAAGGTTAAGATGTGTCATAAGCTTTTTGGTTATTGTCAACGGGCAGGGAGATTAAGGCCATTTCAACAGGCGTATTCAAGAAACTTAACACGACTACAACAACGTAACTGCGTTACATATAAAGTTAAAATACAAAGTTGCAGTAACTGGCTTTAGTCACTGGATGGCGACAAAACCTCACAAAGCACGCGAGCATTTACTCAGCTTTTGTAACAGTCTTAGGCCTAACATTAGGCTTAATCATTATTCATCATGTTTCTACATTCTGATGTTCTGTATAAATTACACAATCCCGTTATGATTGATTAGTAAAATTTTATCTAAAGGCATTTACCTGTATTTTTTAAAACGAAAAGTGCTAACACTATTCTGGGCCATGAACTCTGCTTTATAAATCATTTGTTAATAGGAAAATTAAAATACATCTTGAAACATCATTGTTCTTTTGAAGTACAATGACAACAGCCAAACTACAACCTAAAACAGCATCTAATAAAACAGTTAGCAAATCACGCCGTCAGAATTCATCGACTTACCTCAGTTAGTCAGTAGTAGAAATGTCGGAAGGTTGGAACATAGTCGACGACATAAACTCCTGTTTTCAGTCATTAAGAATATTACATTTAACTTAGTATCTGGATCAGTGTATTAGAGTAAACACCACATTACCTCAGTCAAAAAGGATACAAGTTACAGTCGCTGAAATCCACACTAACCCAAATCATGTTGACCTAATCATTGCGCATGCGCATTATTCGAGAGTTCTGACTTTCCGAATCGGTTCTTTCGAACAGCTTGGTTAAAAAACAGCGGGTCATTTTTTTATTATACATAAGCAACAATACAAATCATTAAGGCTAAAGCAGATACAGACGTTTTGCCAGGGTAAAAAAAATAAACAATGTAATTAATTTAGCCTGCCCTACACCTGATGATGACTCAAAGGCCTAGGTGTTGTTGCTTTAGGATTAACAGAACTTTGAATAATTTACATACTTGTCTAGATCAACTTTGTATAAAGAAATTTTTTTAGGTATGTGAAATTTAGCTATCAGGAAACATCAATTAATATGTTCCTATATTCTCTTTTGTTTTGAGTAGTCAAAGATAACATCTTTAAAACAGAAAGAAAAGTCACTTTCAAAATAAAATTGGATAAACCGAAATTTCTCTGTGAGGTTATATGGCCAAATCAAGTGAATTATATTTTCCGTTCAGAAGAGTGACAAAAAAGCTGTAAAGAAGAAACTTTTGAGGCAAGGACAAGGACGACTTGTTACCAAGGCAAGTTCTACATTTAAAAAAAAAAAGTCATTTTGCTGTATTTTGCACATTTGTATTCAGGGGATTTGCCAGTGTCATGTTAGTGGCATAAATTAGCCTATATAGACTGCTCTCTACGATATTATTCAAATATGGTATTATGAAAGGAATGTTTATTATTTATCTCTTGAAGAGAGCTCTAATTTTACAGTTATTTTTTATTTGCAGAATCAGGTAAAAAATAAGAGTGAGTTGTTGACTTTGTTGAACTGTTCGGACTGATTCAATCCGATTCGTCTATTAATTAATCGTTCAGACCATGGTTCAGATCTATGGTTCAGACCGATTTTGCGAACCGCAAACTGATTCATCTAAAAGAGTCGACTCAAAAGAACATCAATTCGTCCACGAATCGGACGTCGCTATTCTGACAAACGACTAGCCTATCTTTCTCACTGACTACTGAGACAGCAACTTTGTGACTGATTTGTTGTCTTATTTCCCTTCACCCGTCTTTTACCAACGCCCAAGTGTGTCATCCTCACCCCTTCCGCTGAGGGAAAAGGTAAGGATTGGGAGAAGTCCCGTTTCCATGGCAACCACAGCTGCAAGTACAGCTAGCAAAGCGCGCAGTTTTTCCTTCATAAGGAAACTCTTATCTACATAAACTAATTTCCATTAGCTACTGCCATCACATTAATAGTTTCTAAATGTGTTCAGGCATAGTTTTGTTTTATTGAACATTGATCTAACCATGTTAATGATGGGCTATGATTAGGCTACTGTGCCTGTGCTCTTGGATTAAATACCACTGTTAAAATAAGGTTACAATGCCAAAGCTATGATTTTGGAGGCTGTCAAATGAGCTATTGAACACATTTCAGTCTTTTGATTTATAGGTTTTCCCTTTGAGATGCTTGTCAAATTTTAGTAGATGCACACTCCATAAATTAATAATTTGGGTGACAACCTTTATAGGTTTAAAAGATTTTCTATACATATTATGCTAAAGTAATGCCAATATCCTTAGGGCCCAATTTCTCCCCACCATTTACATAATGAGAAAATATAATTCCTGCAATGTAAAGACATCTGTGCTAAATTTAGGCTATAAACTAAGGGGGGATGGGCGATAGGAAGGGTCGCTTTGACAGAAAAGTCATATGGGGGTCAAGGGTGATTCATGACCTCTGTTTCAGTACGTATAACCAAGGCCAATTCTGTGCCTTTGATTCCCTAGAGAAATTCTCTACAGTCTACTCTTACAGACAATCAGTCCTGATATGGTAAGCGTGTGCACAGTGCAAACATTGCATAATCTTTTGTTTGTATTGGTAAATAGAATATTTCAAATCATGTCCATTACATTCAGCAGTGTACGTGTGTGTCTGAAGGATATAGCATAATCAAATAAGGGAGAAAAACATCTCCTCCTAATGTTGATGGCAGCAATTGGGGAACAGTATAATGAGCCATTTTGCTCAGGAGTCTCTTGTGGTTTGATTCAGAAAGCCGGAGCCCCAGACCATGTTAAACAAATGGACATACTGTGGTTTAATGCATCTGTCAGAGTAAAGACAACAGTATTGAGCAAACAGAATCAGACTAACCTAGGAGACACTAAGCCCGATGCAATTCCCTCACGAGATCCATTTACACTCTAATCGTTATTCTGAACTGATTACTTCCTGGTCTTTAGTCCTATCTCATTACCCACATAGACAATTATGCAAAACATATTTTGTCTCCTTAAATTAATAGATTCTTTTACTTAGGAGGATGATCGTTCCTTTGATGGACTGTCCGAACAAAGATTAAAATGTGATATGGGTCGGTTGGATATACTGAAAGGCTAAAAGGTCAACTGTGAGCAAGAGAAGTGTTTGAATGGATTAGAGTAATCTCTTTCTGTCTTTTTCCACCCTCTCTCCCCCTCTTTAAATAAAGGCTGTCCATTAAAAAGCGGTTGAGAATCCCCTTTGGGATGGTAGATGCATATTACACTAATAGAAAGCACACATGATTAATTTTTCAAGAAACTTCTCTTTAGTCCACAGCTGCACTTCTCAGTGTCTCTTTGATTTAGCCATTGCAATATTCCTACGTTTTCTAATATTCCCAAGCGGCCGTTATCTCCTGAGATTTAACAGCAGTGTGAGCAGTATCAGTGAACAATTTCCACACTAATGAATTATCAAAGTGTTCCCTCCAGTGCTGAAATGAATTGAAGTTCAGCTGAAGTTCTCGAATCGGCTTTCACAAAGCTAAAAATATATGGCAAAATTTTCTTTTTTTTAAATGAAGCCTTTAAACTGTGACAGTTAAAGGCATTTCACACCATGCTTAGCTCTTAAAGGACAAGTTCGGTATTTTACACTTAAAGCCCTGTTTTCAGATCGTTTCTGATGAAATACAATGGTTAAGATTGAAATTTGGACAAATGCTGCTGGCCCGAGAATTTTCGGTTTCTGTGGTAGCACCCCCCCACCTCCACAATGGTTGCATAGGTGCACTGGAATAATCCTTCCTAAAACGCATTAAACTTT
Organism: Leuciscus leuciscus; assembly: GCF_965113295.1. NCBI lineage: Eukaryota > Metazoa > Chordata > Actinopteri > Cypriniformes > Leuciscidae > Leuciscus > Leuciscus leuciscus. The sequence continues at coordinate 27,919,609 of NC_138733.1, forward strand.
CGTTTACAAAGATGTGAAACTCACCGAGTGGTCAGGGGTGTTCACTGATATGCTCACACAAAAATCGCTGCAAAAGATGCTTTCCAACAGGTTTAATCGTAGTTTTTCATCCAATACAAGTCAATGGAGTTGGACAAAAACTACGATAAAACCTTTTGGAAAGCATCTTTTGCAGCGATTTTTGTAATTGCACTCACAGGAACAGAAAACAGAAACAGTTAAACAGAAAAACAAAAAACAGAAAGAAAGAGAAGAGGGAATGTCTCTGGCATCTTAGGAGAAAGGTAGCAGTGATCTAAATGATCAATGCACAATCCAATCGCAGTTTATATCTCACAGTGCAATGGGTGAGTTAAGGTCACCAGTCTATGATTTTATCATCTTAATATGTGAGCTATTTAATGCCATTACTGTACTGAATCAGTTTGAGGTGCTGTCCAGAAAGAAGAGAACGAAATCAATGGGGGAACTCTCTCTCTCTCCCCTTATAGACACAAGAGAGAAAGATAGCAATGTGTGTTAGGATGATCTATGCTAAAGCAGTGAGAGTGCACTGACCATAAACAATTCATTACGAGTGCAGAATGGCTGAGGAACAGATATCTGCCCAGACCAAGACACAGTTCAAATGTAAGCAAAAGGAATGATGAACGACAAAGGATGAGATCATCTATGTGGGATGAAGAACTGACTTTGCAATCGACCTGTGCGTTTATGTTTTATGTGTGCCTTTGTGCACACACTTTGAAATAAACCGTCTATGATCAGACTGTCACCTTATGAAGCTCTCAAATGTAACACAATATTAAAGAGGACATATTATGCCCTTTTACAAAGTCTTGATTTTGTTTTTGGGGTCTATAAATTTTTTTATCACCATAAAAAAACATAATTTCTTTTACATATATGTTGCAGCACCTCTCTTCCCAGTCTGCCAGAAATTAATTCTCTGTTTAATTCCAGTCTCTATAGACCTTATTCAGAGCAGCGCCATGACAGGTATGAAAGCAAGGCTGTGAGGGATAGATTTACCGTGTTTTCAATGGCATCTGCTGTAAAAAGCTGTATGAAGCTCCTAGATCACTTATCATTTTTGCAGTGTTTTGTAAGTAGAACAATCCAGAAACACATTCAAAAACAGTGGTACAACCGATTTAAAAGATGTATGTCTATCCCTCACTGCCTCGCTTTCATTCCCGTTAAAAATCAAAGATGGCGCTGCTGTGAATAAGGTCTATGAAGCCCCTCCTTCCGAAAAGGTCAGCTGGATCGGTGTGTTGTGATTGGTCAGCCGCTTTGAGCGTGTTTCGGAAATGTCCCGTCCCTTAACGTAATGAGTTTCAACTTCTCAGGTTTAAACACTTGGACATGGCGACAACAACATACTACTAACGCAACTTAACCAGACCTCAACCCTTTTTTTGCATGTGCCTTCGGCAGAAATTATTTGAACGTGGAATATTGTGGCGTGTACGTTCCTGGAAGAAAACTCAAGACTACAATGGAGGCGTTTCAGGGATTTCAGAAACAGTGCTTATTGATATAAAGAATAAGTCCCTTGAGATTGGACGTTGTTACTCTGAAAACTGCAGACCGTTTTCATGTTTAAACAGCAACATTACACACAAAATTCTGAAAAAAAAAGCATATTAGGTCCTCTTTAAGTGTGCAGTGCCAGTGAGCTTGTTTGTGTATTTATTACTTGCAAAGAAATGGCCTTGTAAAAGACTAGCGTAACTACTGTCCAGTTTTGTATTTAAAAAAACAACAACTTTAATTCAGGTTTTTCTCTTGCTCAATCAGAGCAGAAAGATTCAAAGTGTGTTGATAAGAGCTGAAAATAGCCTAATCCCTCTCTGTCCTGGAGCTTCACTCCTTCTCCTGCTGTACCAGCCAGAGGACAAACCAACACATCCTCCCTGCAGAAGGGATTAACACTCACAGGCTATTTCAGGAGTTAAATCATTTGTGAGATTCATCCACATTCCTTTAGTGTAAACACTCGCCAGCCCATGAGCTGAGAAAGGTGACGGGCTGCCGGCCATGTTCACTGCATCTGGAAGAAGAGGGGTTTGACATTAAATATTTACACTTTTAGTATGTTGCTATTTCGGGTTATTTGATGTATCAATGTATCAAACTGTTGGTTTGTCCGTCCCTCCATCCATCAGTCTGTCAGTTCATTTGTAGGGAATCTCCTCTAAAGTGTGTTCTTGCAGATTGCAAAGACAAACATTTCATTACAATAAAGCAATATCACTTGAGTAAGATTTACCTAATTACCATATTTAGATACTCAGTACAACAGCATGATTTGTAACTGTATATACGTATCTATACTGGTCAGAAGTTTGGAATAATTAAGGGTTTTTTATGTTTTTGAATGCTCACCACTCTCATACATTTATTTGATCAAAAATACAGAAAAAACTGTAACTTTGTGAAAAAATTTGCTCAAATCAGCATGTTAGAAAGGATCATGTGACACTGAAGACTGGTGAAATGATGCTGAAAATACAGCTTTTCATCACAGGAATAAATTACATTTTATTTTACATTGTACTAATATTTCACAATATTATTGTTTTACTGTATTTTCTATCAAATAAATGCATCCTTTCTTTCAAAAACATTAAATATTCTAAAATTCAAAGATTTTGACTAGTAGTGTACAGTATTATACAATAGATGGTAAGTGATCTTGTGTATGTATGTTACAGGGTGTGTTTGTATTGTATTACTCTGTTTTCTAATTTCTCTGGTTTTACAGTAAACATGTGTTCACTGTGTTTAGGCTGAAGTCTTTGGATGAAGGTATAGATGGATGGATGCGACAGCTCCTCAAACCCCTGCAGGAGGCTCACTGTCTGAGCTTGGCATGACATCTGTCGAGGTATGTGATGGGCTGAATTATATAAACTTGTGGCCATTGACAGTGTATGTGTGTCTGTTCACTCTACAAGTATTTGGGCAATTTCCGTACATTGAAATGTTGTGTACTTTTGTGTGTGTGAGAGAGAGAGAGAGAGAGAGAGAGAGAGAGAGAGATGTGCATGTATGGTGGAGAAAGAGAGATTTAATAATTCAGCAGAGTTATAATTGGCTCAGTCTCACCTCCGAAAATCAGCTCTGAATCACGCTATCTGTATAGAATGTCTCCTCGTAACCCTGTACAGTAACTCTGTATGTGCGTGTGCATGTTTGACTTAAAGGGGTGGTATAATGCCTTTTTCACACGATGTAAAATAAATCTCTGATGTCCCCAGAGTGTGTATGTGAAGTTTTAGCTCAAAATACAGCACAGATATTTTTATATAGCATTTTAAAGTTGTCACTTTTTGAGGGTGAGCAAAAACGCACCGTTTTTGTGTCTGTCCCTTTAAATGTAAATTAGCTGCTGCTCCCAGCACAGGGGGCGGAGCTTCAACAGCTTGTGTGCTTTTACCTCACACAGACATGCACTGAAAATTTCAAAAACTTTTAGCCTTTTTTTTTATGTGTAGGAGTCAGACAAAGATGAAGAGACTCAAGAAGAAGACATTTCTGAATGGTTAGTTGATGAATTTATGTAGCTTATGTGTAGTTATCTAATCTTCTTGTCATTGATTAGCATATTCTGTCTTGCTAAGCTATAAATCGCGTTCCCGGGGGAAATTTTAGGGTTCCTTAAAAAGCCATTATTTTAAAATAAAATATCTCTGTTTGCTTTAAACTTTGAGCATCGTAACTTTGCAGATGTTGTTTATGCTCAAACAGCAACATTACACACTAACTAAAGTTAGAAAAGTGAAATCATAATCAACCACCCCTTTAAAGTCCTTAAATCTGAAGCGCACTATTAAAGGAATAGTGCACCCAAGAAATTTGAAGTCATACTCATCATGTAATTTCAAACCCATGTATTATTTGTTCCATGGAACACACAAAATAGTATTTATTATCTGTCAGGGTTATGTTTCTCTGTTCATGTCTGAGTTTGTTAAACTTCTAGTCAGTTTATCAGTTCTCCTCTGTTCCCTACATGTTTGACAAACAGGTTACTAATTAATTAGGTTCCTCGTTTCAGGTGTGTTGTGTTAATTAGTCTCGTTAGTTCCTCTTGTTTGCTATGTATTTAAACCCTCTGTTTCTGTCTGTTCCTTGTCTTGTAATAATTTGAGTTCTATTTGTTCAATTTGTAGTTGTACGTTTTTCATAAGAATCCTTGGATTAAAGTCTTCTTTATCGTCTCCGTCGTCTGGCACTTGATTACAGCCACCCATCCGTGACATTATCATTATTATTATTATTATTTGTGTTCCATTGAAAAAACAAAAAAACATCACAGCATACAGATTTGGAACGATATGGTTTGATTTAATAATGGCAGAAATTGTATTTTCTAGGATAAAGTGTTCCTTGCAACTAAAACCACACACTTCCCTGTCTTTAATTGTTGGTACATAATCAGGTACAGTAGCACCGCCCCAAACTCACACCATTGGCAGAGAGCTGCCGTGCTGTTGTGATTGGCCAAAATGTGCAGGCGAGGCAGCTGTTATTTTTTTCCATTGCTGTTTACGGAGCCTGTGTGATTTTAGATACTATTTCAGTGATATCTGACAGCAGGGACATTTCATGTGTGGTATTCGAAAATAAAATGTGCTTACAGCAGCTTTAAGATGCAGCAAAAAAAAAAAAAAAAAAGTGCTGGTCAGTGCAGAACTTGCCACCACATTTCTAAGGTGTTCTTGGCTGTTTCTAGGGCTTTGAGGTTGCCTGTTGCTATGCCAATTTCTTAGTGGTTGCTATGGTGGAGCCCTAGTCAAAAGAGCCAATTCCTTATGGCTCGGGTCCCTCTTTCTATGTAACTATAATAGAGGGATGTAACTTTACAAATGACCACTGACTCCAAAGCTGTTGTCACAGCATAGCTCATGCAGTTTAAGTGAATGGCCTCTAGAGGCAATGTAATCCATTTTATTTAGTTCTATCACAGCCCAATATCTTATTTCATTGATTCCTAACCAAGGGTACTTGTTGAAAATAAAATAAAATAATAAATAAATAAATTTTATTTAAACACAATTCATTTTAGTTTTTTTAGTTTCAGAATTTATATATTTGACAAATATAACAAGTGGATGGATGGATGGATAGATAAATCTGGTAAATCTGGTAAATTTGATAAATCAAATTGTTATTTGATCAATTTCAGTTTAATTTAACTCCTTTACAAGACAATATTCATGTTGTTTTTAGTCATTGCTTTTTTCATCTCATATGTTTCTCTGTGTGTGTGCATGTGCCTCTTCAGCGAGTCTCTTTTCTCTTCTGGTGTGACATGTACAAGAAGTGCGCTTATATTCGAATAAGCTGACATTGAAGAATTCTCAAGCAGGAAGTGTGTGTGAATAGTCAACGTGGGTGTCTCGCTCCTCCATTTATCCGTGTGCAGTCTTTGTCTCCTGCCTTTACTCCAGCAGCTAAAGAAAGTGATCTGTTATCTCTATTCAGCTCCTAATGTCAGCTAGTTCCGAACACAAAAGAGACGCATATCTAGTGTGTGTGTGTGTGTGTGTGAATACAGACATCAGCATATCCTGATCTCAGTTTATGTGTGTGTGTGTGTGTGTGTGTGTGTGTAGTGTGTGTTAATATCATGGGAGAAGTGATTGATGGACAAAATTCTCCAGATGGACATTCATTCCATACACAGAAAGGAGAGGAGAGGCAAGCAAAGATATAAAATGTACTTACACAACATAAAAATATTATTTTAGGGCATATTTTATAGCCATTTGTTTACCGTGGCCGTGGGTTTTCCGGCAGAACTGGGGAACTTTTACACTGTTGCTGCAGGTTGTTTTTCTTTACCACGGGTTGAAGCAACCCCCCTTTGTTCGACCAATGGCAGAATCAGAAAACCTGTTTGAGAACAGCCATTATTTTTAGTGCAGAAATTACATACTTCATCATTAAACACCAAAACACAAATACATACACCCATATTTGACTGCCTTTTGAGTGTTTTGTATCAGACAGTGTAGTTGCCCTGGTGATAACATTGTAAGGGCAGAGGTCATGCCCTCAAGAGTGGACTGTCACACACACAACCTTTCTAACTCACTCTCTCTCTCTTTCTTTCAGAACCATGGACAGCTCTAAGCGAGCAACACGATTGGTTGAGAGACATAGGGGCTGCAGAGAGAGAGAGAGAGAGAGAGAGAGAGAGAGAGAGAGAAGATCACCAGGGGATGGAGTGAGTAAGCAGTGAGGGTTGGAGAGAGCTGGAGGGAAGGAGATCAGAGAGCAAAAAAGAAGGTAGAGAGAGAGAAAAAAAGGATAGAGGAACTTCAAGAAAAGACAGATGCTATAGCTCTTCTCCTTGCCTACTGACGCCTGAGCTGGGTTCATCGCTGCGTGTGTGTGACGCGCATGTGTGTGTGTGTGTGTGTGACGGCAACCGCGGCAGCAGCAGCAGCAGCAGGGGAGGACGGATCAAAGAGATTGTAGGACACGATGCATTTAGCAGCCTAACGTCTCTACGCACACACTGCAGCCAGCAAAAGGAGAACACGCTCATACTACGCGCATCCGCACGCAGCCCACCCCACACACACACACACACACCACGCGTGTGTGGGGACAGCGCAGATGAAGCAACCACCTAAAGGAGGTGTGGATCATTCCAGAAGCGTTTGGTAGGGGAGGGGACAGCCTTGGTGGCCGTAGCCCAGCAGGAGCGGTCGTAGGTGGGCAAGGGTCGGACAGTTTTCTTCAGAGCTCTGGAAACGCCAAAGATGGACATGTCCTTCATCTCTCTCTTCCTCACGGCAGTGTCTGCTTCCTCCGAGCCGCGTCGCTGTCGCCGGGCTTGTCTGTCAGCCGTGTGCGTGTCCGCAGGGGGATTCGATAACGTGCTGTGTTGAGAAACGCACACTCAGAACACACCTGGAGATCAGCTGTTCCGATTCACTGATACCGTGAGTGTAACCATGTGTGTGTCTCCATCCAGATGTTTGTTTTTTTCATATTGACATCTTGTCCTTTTCCTTATCTTCATCAGTTCTTCATCGTCCGTGTGACAAAAAGAGTCAAACTGAGCATCAACGGATTGTTTGGGATCCAAATCACCATATTACCCACAATTCCCATCAAAATTTCCAGATTCATTCATGATTCAACCTCTTTTTTGGCATCTGTACAGCTTGAGATCCATCTTACAAATTTCAGTGAAATTACTATTCAATGAAAATTATGTTATTTACTCATCCTCGTGTCATTTCAAACCTGTTTGACTTTCTTTGTTAGAGACATTTCTGTGGAACATAATTGAGGATATTCTGAATGTGAAAAATGACCAGTGTTCATTGTATGGACCAGGGTCCATACAATGAAAGTCAAATGTTGTTAGAACCTCAGTTTTCTTCAGAACATCTTCTTTTTTTCTATTGAAGAAATACAGTCAAATAGGTTTGGAACAACATAATTTTTGGGTGAGCTATCCCAAATTAGAGTGTGCCTTGTGAGAATCGCTACATCTGATTGGTTATTGGTGTATTTCCATGGTTCCATTGACTGTCTTGTGTTTTAATGGTTCTGGATCTACTCACATTTGGCCTGTTGTGTGTTTTTGAAGGCTATTTCTATGCCTTAGTTATGAATTGGCACTGTTAATGTTGTGGTGGTGAATTACAGATCAATGAAATTAATGCTAAACTCTACTCACTGACATCCATTGATGTGGTACTGTGGTCTCGCTGACCTATTTTGTGCATGCGTGCGTGTGTGTGAGTGCCAGCAATGGGAATATGGCATCTTGCCACCTCATCACTCGGAAAAAAGAGACTTAGTATTAGATGTTTTATTAAAATCCATACAATCACATACACAAATGGTTATAAAACATAATCCTGAAACATGATCCATCTGCAGCAAACATCTACAGAGTAGAGGAGAAGAATATCGTGTTTCATGCTTTCGGCATTACATCAGACACACACACACACACACACATGGTAGGGATATCACGCCTGCCAGTGTAAAGCGGAACTAATGCATCTTCAGCACAGAATTAGGTTCCCAGCTTCCTGCATTATGTCAGCGCACTAGGATACTGTTGCCTGGAAACCCACAGTTCCTTCTCCTCACATTCCATTTATAGTATACAGCTGTGTGTCCCTGTGTAAGTAAAAGTGTTTGTGTTGGCATCTACGGGCATGTGCAGGTGTGTGTGTGTGTGTGTGTGTGCGTGTTTGTGTGTTTGTGTGTGTGTGTGTTTGTTTGCTCTCATGGGTGTGTAAAGAAGTGTGTGGAAGATGTTTAATGGAGGAAAGGCAGATGAGTAAATGGGATTGTGACTGAGGAAGGGAATTGAGAGAGAGGGAGACAATCTGAGATCAGAGTCTATATTAAGACATGCTGAATAATACAACAGAGAACAGAGCACTGGATGACTGATCTTCCCAAAGTTGTAAAAATAAACTTGACATACTCTCTCTCTCTCACACAACCACAGGCTGAAAATTATTTATCAATGTATAGTGTACAGTGTTTGAGAGGATGAAATAAGACCTGTAAGTGGCACATAATGTTGGGCCAGATGTTACCACTGTTTGCATGTCATGTTAAGTAACTGACTGATCTTACTAGTCTTAACCGGTTTATATACTTTGTGGGCAAAATTGTCCCCAAAAGTTAGTGATGAGTAGACAGACAGAACGATGGATGGATGGATGGATGGATGGATGGATGGATGGATGGATGGACTGAACAATAAATGGATGGATGATGAAGGGATGGATGGATGGATGATGAAGGGATGGATGGATGGATTGACTGAATAATAGATGGATGAATGGATGGAGGGATGATGAAGGGATGGATGGATGGATGGATTGACTGAACAATAGATGTATGGATGGAGGGATGATGAAGGGATGGATGGATGGATGGATGGATGGATGGATTGACTGAACAATAGATGGATGGAGGGATGATGAAGGGATGGATGGATGGATGGAGGGATTATGAAGAGATGGATTGACTGAACAATAGATGGATGGAGGGATGATGAAGGGATGGATGGATGGAGGGATGATGAAGAGATGGATGGACTGAACAATAAATGGATGGATGATGAAGGGATGGATGGATGGATGATGAAGGGATGGATGGATGGATTGACTGAACAATAGATGGATGGAGGGATGATGAAGGGATGGATGGATGGATGGATGGATTGACTGAACAATAGATGGATGGATGGAGGGATGATGAAGGGATGGATGGATGGATGGCTGGATGGATGGATGGATGGATGGATTGACTGAACAATAGATGGATGGAGGGATGATGAAGGGATGGATGGATGGATGGAGGGATGATGAAGATATGGATTGACTGAACAATAGATGGATGGATGGATGGATGGAGGGATGATGAAGAGATGGATTGACTGAACAATAGATGGATGGATGGATGGATGGATGGATAGATGGATGGATGGATGATGAAGGGATGATTGACTGAACAATAGATGGATGGATGGAGGGATGGATGGATTGACTGAACAATAGATGGATGGATGATGGAGGAATGGATTGACTGAACAATTGATGGATGGATGGAGGGATGAAGGGATGGATGGATTGACTGAACAATAAATGGATGGATGGAGGTATAGATGGAGGGATGGATGGAGGTATAGATGGAGGGATGGATGGATTGACTGAATGATAGATAGACATTCGCTTTATTCACTTTACACTTTATTCATTTTGTTTGTCTTATCTATCCTTCCATCCATGTCTATCTACAGTTTCTATGGACTGAACAATAGATGGATAGATGATGAAGGGATGGATTGACTTAACCGGTTTATATATATATAGATAGATAGATAGATAGATAGATAGATAGAACAATGGATGGAAAGATACGACAGACAAACAAAGTGAATAATGTGCTTTTATTGTATTAGGGTTTGTTTGTCAGTAGAAATTATAATTAGCTGAATAAATAAATAATCTAAATCTGTGTTATATCTTTATTTGGATAGCTATGTAAACATGTGTGTTAAACATGCTAGCTCTTGCCCTTTCCCTGCAGTGAATCATGCTCTTCAGTGTTAAAGGATAACAAATTCCCCAGAGAACCACATGCTAGTGTGTGTGTGTGTGTGTGTGTGTGTGTGTGTGTGTGTGTGTGTGTGTGTGTGTGTGTGTGTTTGTGTGTGTGTGTGTGTGTGTGTGTGTGTGTGTGTGTGTGTGTGTGTGTGCATCCCACCTGTACCTCCGAAGTTCATTGTGTTTTTCTATAAAGAACAAGCTCTCAAGAGGACAGTATGACATTGTGTGTGAGACACTCATGTCTCTCTCTCTCTCTCTCTCTCTTCATCTGTCTTTCAGGCAGTCTCTCTGCTGTGCTGAAGGATGGATTCAGGGGAAGACGAGTGCACCCGTTTCCTACAGTACGTGGAGGACAGTGGTCTGAGGCCGTATGACGAGCTGGTTATCCAGAACGCCTCTGACATCGCTCGAGAGAGCGACCGCGTCCGCAACCACACACAATGGACATACCTACAGGAGAAAAACCAGAAGAAGAGACGGCAGGAGGAAGCTATCAAGAGGTACACACTCATGGCTAGAGATAGACTGATATAAAATGTGAATATTGCACATAATTAATGCTATTGGCTATTACTCTTGTACATACTTAGGGATTTGAACAAACCCCCCAAATCAAAGTATATAATTCAGACTGCTGCATTGTTTTTGCTAGCTATTAAAGTGATCAGACTTATCATTTTCACCTGGCAAACAATAAAATAGGCAGAAATATCCCAGAGATGCACACTGAAGGATATGTAGGAACTAGAATATCATGGAGGCCTGGCAACCACCCAGAACACCCTAGCAACACCTTAGCAACCACCCAGAATGCCTCAACCTTTTTAACTTGAAGGCCCCTGTTGTCCGACACGCATATATGCTAACTTTTTTATTGATATATTAAATGAACATGGTTAATTGATTTTATAAATTACATTTCTTTATTTCTTTATTTTTTGTGAAGTAAGACAGAAGTGATGTTCTTATTTCAGAACTATAAATCCTTCAATAAAAAATATTAGAGTTGGATTATTTAGAATGTATTAATAATAATTGATTAATTTAAATATTTTTAAGTCATCCTGAGGCCCCCAAGTTGAGAACCACTTCTTTAACAACCACATTGCACCTCAACATCATGTCAGTGAGTTTCTTAATGAACAAGCACCACTCACAATTTCTTAAGAAAATGTAAACGTCTAGTTAATATTAATGCCACTAGAATGTTGTGCTCTTTAACATTTGTTTGTCGGCCACATGTGTAGAGAGAGCGAGCGAGCGAGAGAGGCAGGGAGATAAAGGTCACTGGTCCTGAGCTCATAAAGTCAATGAGGAAATAGCTGGATATTAGAGAGACAAACACAGAGTCAATGAAAACCTTTGGCCATTATTGTGTGTGTGAGTGTGAGTGTGTCTGTGAAAAGAGAGTGACAGAGAGTAATTTAGAACAGACATTTCAGCCGATCTAATAAAAGACAGACACAAAAGGATGCTCTGATTTATCTAACAGCGGCCCGAGGTGTGAGTGTGTGTGTGTAATTATATTCCACTGCATTTGTATTCTCCTTTATTGTTATTTTGACTTCTATGTAGCTAAATTTGGATCCACAAAATGCTGTATGCAACCCATTTTACTTCAGCAGTGATGTATTTCTGAGGGGAAAAGTTTATTAAATTATATTAACTGATATTCAAATAATATATATCCAAGTCTAATTATATATAGCAAATCTCGGCTGCATGATTGTTTATATCGTCACAAAATGTAAACTGTATTATCACACAGCTCTCAAGTTGGATATATATTATATCCAACTTTATTCACATATATACAGTACATTCACATAGCGATATATACTAGCAAATAATCTAAACAGCCTGATTTTTGGTATATAAGTTGGATATACTGTACAAGTATGCTCAACTTTATCCATATAAATACAGTGTACTTGCATAGGGAGATATATACTATAGCATATCTCAACTGCTTGATTGCTTGTATCGTCACAAAATTTTAACTATATTATAATATCACTAAATGTGACTATAACTAGGGGTGGCCGATATGACCAAAATCTTATATCACGATATGAGTAATTTTATTTCACGATAACTATATATATTGTTATTCACAGTTTTTTTTTGTTTTTTTATACCATTGATTTTTCCAACTTCAATATCACTAATACTAAAAAAAACTAAAACTAGCCTAACTAACATATTAAGTAAAAGAAAAAAGAAAAAAAAAAGAACTGTCAAGCTTACTAAAGACAAGTAAACAGTCAATAGGACAAAAAACTACAATAGAAATACAATGGATTTTGACACGTAAGTGTGTGTATTTGACCGTACAAGTGTCAAAGGCGTCAAAAAGAACTTGCACGCTGTATGCGCAGCGGCTTTATGTGCGTGCAATTCAGGTATGTGCGCTCCGAAACATATGCCGAATTGAGTTCTCTTTTGCTGCTTATTGTGCTTGAATGGTTTAAAATCACTTGTTTTTTAACCACAAGGCTTAAAAATGCATTCAAATGATAAGCTTTCGTGACGGCACAGCACATCATTTTGTACGTCTTTGCTTCATTGCAGACATTACGTCTGCGTAACCCCGATAGAGACTATAGTCTGAAATCTCACCCCTAATAAGGCATGAAGATATTAAGATATTATAAACAACATCATGAAACAAGCCCTATTTATTTTGACTTGACTTTCATTTCACATTCCTTTACTCTCCCTGCCTGCTTCATTCCACTTTTATCCTTCCGCTCTCTCTTTGTCAGCAACTTGTCCTCTCAACCCCCTCATTTTCCCCTTTAACCCTTCATTTCCTCCTGTTTGTACCCTGTAATCGAACCTCAGATTCTTTCCTCCTCTTTAGCATCTCTCTGAAAGGTCTGAGTGGTTGCCCTCTTTTCATACAGCTTGGGTCCTCTTACAACAGGAATGGGGCGTAAGTGGGGTGTTCTTCATGAGGAGAGGAGGTCAATGACACACACACACACACACACACACTGAGTGATCGAGTTCATCTGTGGTTTGTCTCTCTCTTGGAGGCGTTTTAGTGAGATTAAACAATCAGGATTACAGAATGCAGATGAAATTTCATTAATATAACTCATGAAAGAGGATCAAAACACACACATATGAACACTGACAGTGGGAGGGCCTAAAGTCACACCTCCTTAGACTGGAGAGGGAAAACACGGGGTCTGTCACCATGGAGACAGAGGGGTGAGTTTCTATGGCAACAGTGGGCTTGGTCCTCATCTCCCTCTCTAAATTTAGACTGCTGGCCCCTGAGGACACATGCACACACTCCCTTGAAACACAACAAAAAGCAGGTTTGTATGTGTCACTCAACTGTTATCACACACATAGAGAAACCCATTCAAGGACACACAATGGAATATCTGGATCTGCTGACCTTAAGGGACCTACATAATACTATAAATCCTGTTATAACTCACCTCACTCTCATATATGTGTGTGTGCATGTTGATGAGGCTTAAAATGAATTTGAATATGATTGGATTGGGAAATGAATATGAATTTATATGCACAAAATGTTCTATAGATAAACCTACGAATGTTTCTCTATAAGCAAACAATTATGTATAAAAGTATGTATTATGAGTTTTTCTATACCATACTTCAATTAAGACAAGCAAACTTTACAGGTTGGTGAATCTCACAAAGAAATGTCCAGGTTATTAAAATTAAGTGTATTTTAGGATAATTAAGCTTTTTTCCAATGTGACTTTATTTTCATAACATTAAAGATTTTTATGTCATAACTGTAATGAAGGGACTTGAGTTTACAAAATGACTGTCATTTTGTAAACTCAAAATAATAATAAAGTCCACTGGAGGCAAGTTGAACTGAACACATGCTCAGATTTATTTAACAAAACTTGATCAAAACAAATGCAAAATAAACAAAGACTTGACTTAAACCATTAACTAAACTTGAACAAACATAAAGTCACAAAACAGCAGATACAGAAACAAAGCTAGACACCAGACAATGGGAATATGAGGGCTATATATATACACATCGACTAATGACTTAAGACACACCTGAAAAGCAATGAACAATGAGCCAATGACAAAACAGAGAAAAGAGAACCACACGACTAGAACATCCAATGAAAACATAACACATGAACCAATTGAGGGCAGCACATGACATGATCACTTGAGGAAAAAGAGAATCACATGACAAGTACAAGAAACATGACTTAGAGAAATTCAAAATAAAAGACAAGAAAACATCAACAAAACCAAAACTATGGGTTGCTCCAGGCGGCCAAACAAAACACAAAAAGTCCAGGAGGGTGGCGGAGCAGAGGAGGTCCAGGGGGAGGAATGGAGGACCAGGCCCATGAAGAGGATGAGGCCGTGGGGCAGTGGCGAGTCTGGAAGATGGGGTGAAGGACCAAAACATGGAAGATCAGGTGGTCGTGGTGAGGCCAGTGGAGATGGAAACCATCAGGGCGGTGCTGGTGGAGCAAGAACCTGGGCAAGTCCTTCTATCAGTGACCAGTGACATCTGTGAATGGCCTCCATGGGCATGACATGGCAGGAAGAGAGTTCACAAGCGATTGTCTACCAGAAGCACTGTGGATAATGGGATGACCTCCGGGACCACCAGACTTGGACTTGGGACCACTGAACAAGACCTACTCGCCGATCGCACTGACCGCAGTTGTGGATCCATAGCACTGGCGGTTAGTCTTGTCCACCCTGGGTTAGATCCACTGACACTGGTGCTTGGGTACTATGACCACTAGCCCAGTCTTCTACTTCTACTAGTAATAGTCTATGGTCTTCATTGGCTGCCCTCAAACAACGTCTACTTTGACCTGCCCTAAAACACTATAGCATCGTGTTATGTACATGTCGAGAAGACAGTTTTCTGCTCTGGTGAGGAATTACAGTTGCAACATCTCATAATTTATGACAAACTGAGTACCGTATCACAGAGAAACGTCCTGCTCAAGTAAATCGTCCTTATATAATTTAAAAATATTTTTATTTTATTTTATTTTGGGATAAATAATAACCTGGACATTTCTTGACAGTTGTTAGATTCATCATGGTAGTAATAGTAGTAGTAGTAGTAGTGTGTGTGTGTGTGTGTGTGTGTGTGTGTGTGTGTGTGTGTGTGTGTGTGTGTACATGTGTGCATCTTTACTGTATTGTAGAGGTATTGGGTGAACTGTCTAACACAGCTTTCCAGATATTAATGACAATTCATGTTCAATAAATTGCCTGGAAATAGTTTTGACATGGTTGCCATAGCAGCAGCCAGAAGCCCTGAAAGCAATTTAGTGTCTAACCCAAACCGCAGTCAATGGTATCGTCTACTCTGTCATAAACAGTGTCCCTACGACCTGACGTAAACATCTTTGAGGAAACAATCTACAGACATCCTTAGATCAATAACATTGGCATTAACATATCAGTGAAGGTCAAGAAAAGGTCACTTTGATGCATGATAGAAGGATGAGAGAGGAAAACTGTCATATTACTTTAGAGAGCTGTCTCTGGATGAAAAGACAAGACAAAAAAAGGTGAAAGGGGTGGAAAAGAAAGAGAGAAGCTGACAAAAATATTTAAAAATGACTCAAAGCATGCAAGGAAAAAATATTGCAGGATAAAGATTGGAGACAAGGATGAGAGGTTGATGTATTAGAGCAGGGCTGATGGGTGTGAACCACTGGACAGGCAAAGACAGAAGTTTATTTACTGAGCTCTGATCAATACAGACAAACATAACACAGTACTGCACACACACACACACACACACACACACAGCATACAGAGCGGCTTCAGGCACACTGGCTTCTCTCTGCGTCCATTGAGACTAGTTTGTGTTTGAAACAGAAAGATACAAAACCTTCAATACTGATAATAGATCAGATGCATGTATGTGTGTACAATATTTCACATTTTCATCATATTTCGTGTTCATTGTAGCATGCAAAAATGAATGCATACTCTGTATCTGCGTATACAGGCAATCTAGTCACTGCTAACTCTTTCCATTAAATCCATTAGCTTTAGAAATCCAAGCTTAACTGCTACTCTCATGACCTTTAACTCTTCACATACACACGTTTGATATTCTGTAATGGAGGAGACTTTCCATATAAATCCATCTATTGAATTATACTGAGTGAATGATATTTTATGTCCCCTAACCCTACCCTTAATCCCTCACACAAACCTTTCAGCATTTTCATTAAGACATTATTTATTATGTTTATTAAGCTATTTTTCATTAGCTGCTTCCCCACAATTTGCTCCACACAACCTAGGCGAAACCTCACACTCATACGCACACAGACAAGCACCAAACTAGTCATTATAAACTAGCCTGGACCAACATACTGAAGGAGTTCATGCTGGTCTAAGCTGGTGTTGTCAGCAGGAATAGTAAGCACTATACAGTAGTGTGCTAATGTGAACATCCATCAGTGAGGTGATCGAGTCACCATAATGAGCTAGTCTACTGAAATGATGCAGCATATTTATCTGAGGATAAAAGAGGAATGTGTAGGCTTTTAAGACAGGGGGGTTTGAAGGACAACATACTTGTTTTTTAGTCGCTTTCTGTAATACAAAATAGCAGACTAGTGTACTCCACCGTTCAAAAGTTTTGGATTGGTACTTTTAATTTAGACAGTAATATTGTGGAATATTATTACAATTTAAAATAACCATCTACTATTTGAATATATCTGTAAAATTTAATTTATTCCTGTGATGTTAAAGCTGCATTTTCAGCATCATTACTCCAGTCTTCAGTGTCACATGATCCTTCAGAAATCATTAGGCAAGGCACATTTTTTTCTAAAGCACACTTAAAAGCCAGTGCTGACCTCTCTAATATGTTGATTTTCTGCTCAAGAAACATTTATTATTATTATTATTATTGTTATTATCAATGTTGCAAATAGTTGTGCTGGTTTATATTTTTGTGGAAACCATGACACATTTTTTTTTTAGCATTCTTTACAAAGTTCAAAAGAACAGCATTTATTTGAAATCAAAATATTTAGTAATATTATAAAAGTCTGTACTGTCACTTAGGCATCCTTGCTGAATAAAACGTATTAATTCATTTAAAAAATTTGAAGGTACGAGACTGTTTGCTGGCGTATAGTCTTTCAACTGAAGCCTCAATTCGTTTTTTTTTTTTCGTTTTTTTTTCATGGGCATTGCAATGTTAATTGTTTAATCACATCAATCAGCATAATCAGCATTTTAATGTAATGTGAAAAGAGATGCGGGAAAAAAAGGCGTGACTACAAATGATTCGCCACTCAAGACGTGTGTGTGAAGTGTGACAACTGAAATGGAGGGGAAAATTGCAGACTGTACAAGAAAGACAACTGCAAAAAAAATTTTTGCTGCCTTAAATTAAGTACAATCAACTTGGATGTTCAAGTCATGTCAACTTAAATTGCATTAAACTGACTTTAAAAAATGAATTGATTCTTGTATAACTTATAAAATAAAGTAAAAAATTGCTTGACTTATTTTGATGAGTTAAAGCAATGTAAAAACATATGTTGTCATAACTTATTGATCATATAATTTTTTACTGTGTGACAACACATGAATGAAAAGATGGAAATAGAGGAGAGAGAGGATGTGGAGAGATGAGGGACGCTGGTGCAGTGAAGTTGGCAGACAGACTCTCAATCATTCTTTATGAGCCACCACAGCACCACACCCTCCCCTCTGATTACACACTCGCAGTGTGTGTGTGTGTGTGTGTGTGTGTGTGTGTGAGTGAGTGAATGGTTACTTAAAGACAACGTGAGTAAATCCTGTCTGCCCTTTAGTATGATTAGTTTTCCTCAGAGAGAGAGAGAGAAAATTTGAGAGACAGCAATTGAACTGACTGCCCCCTTTTTCTCTCTCTCTATCTCTCTCTCTCTCTCTCTCTCTCTCTCTCTCTCTCACTCGCTCACACTCTTTCTCATGAACAGACAGATGAAAGTAACTCAATTTTTATGGGATATTCAGCGCAGAAATCATCTTAAAATCCAGCCAAATTGCTCTGAATTGGATTATGCAGAAATGACTTTTAGGCAAGATAGATTCATGAAGTTATGAGGGAACAGATAGATGGATGAAGTGAACTCGCCTTTCCTCAGTAACATTCTTACATTTAAAACGTGGAATATTTTGCCACATATGTATTGCTTAATGCAATAGGTAAGATTTTATTATCTCTGGTGCTCACCAAGACTGCATTTATTTCATTAAAAATACAGTAAAGTCAGTAATATTGTGAAATGTTATTACGATTTAAAATAACGGTTTACTATTTTAATATATTTTAAAATATAATTTATTCCTGTGATGACAAAGTTGAGTTTTCAACATCATTACTCCAGTGTTCAGTGTCACATGATCCTTCAGAAACCATTCTAATATGCTGATTTGATGCTGGAAATAGATATGGCACTTTTTTATTTCAGGATTCTTTGATGAATGTTCAAAAGAACAAAATGTATTTAAAAATAGAAATCTTTTGTAACATTATAAATGTGTTTATTGTCACTTTTGATCAATTTAAGGTATCCTTGCTGAACAAAAGTTAATTTCTTTAAAGAAAACTTACCCCAAACTTTTGTACGGTGGTGTAAAATGTATGTATATAGCATAGTATAGTATAGAATAGTATAGTATAGTATAGTAGTGTAGTGTAGTGTCGTATAGTATAGTATAGTGTAGTATAGTATAGTATAGTATAGTGTAGTGTAGCGTAGCATAGCATAGCATAGCATAGCATAGCATAGCATAGCATAGCATAATACAAGTTCAGTTCAGGGTTTAATAGACCACAACACATAGCCTAAATTCTCAATTTCATTTGCATGAGGATTTTTCAGGTCCTAAATCTCAACACCAATGCTCTGACCTGTACTATGTTCATGTTTGTTTGTGTGCTGTATTCTTTATTCACATGAATGAATGTCGGATTAGTACAGAATACTAACATCTGTACTGGTGTTCGGTCGTTTTGAAGCAAGAAACGAAAACATTTTCTCTATTCTGGAACGGTGGTCTGATGGATGCTGAAATCCCTCTAGGTTTCAGCAAGTATATGGGGTCAAAAGTTCATAGATGGGCGGAGCCATGGCTGGATGCAAATGTAATACTTTGTGAAATGCTAAAATGAATTAAATCTCTCTTCAGGATTGGTGAGGATGTGGCCCGTGCGACAGAAGGAGGGGGATACGCAGGCAAACACTTTCGTATGGGCTTCATGACGATGCCCGCCCCTCAGGACCGCGTTCCTCCTCCCTGCGGCCTGGGCTTCACCGTACGCTCACAGTCTCTGCACTCGGTGGGAGGGGGAGAGGAGGAGGGGAGTCCCACCTCACGAAAACAGCCCCCGCCTAAACCCAGACGAGATCCCAACACCAAACTCAGCACTTCCTCTGAGACCGTCAACACTGGGCTCAGCACGGGGAAGAGCGGGAAGGAAACAGACAAATGTGATGGTAAATATTTCACTCACAGTGAAAACTTAGCGCTGAAAAGGTGTGGAATTGCATATGCATTTGTTTCCCTTTCAGGTGCAAAATTTATGGGAGGAGAGTATTGAAATGAATCACGCAAGGTGATTTACTAAGGTTTGCACTCGTCAATTTATTGGTTTTTGGGCCATTATTTACAGGCCAAAAAAAGCACGTTTTTAACCAGAAACAAACTGGTAGATTTCCTGTGTTCTTTAATTGACATTCAGAATGTAAGTCATTCACGTGCAGAACTTTCCACTCCCATCGGCGCTTTATTTGAATTGCTCTCTCTCTCTAATTTGCCCTGTTTAGTAAATCTGGCCCTAATGTTTTTAGCTACTGTATATGCATGCTTGATTTTGCGTTTGGAAATGTGTCCGAATGCAATTCATATTGCAATGCAAGTATGTCCCAGCCGCATCTTTATTCTTTCTCATCACTTCACTATTAAATGCAAATCCCCTCTGTTCTGCCATCTCTTTCATGCATGCCTTATTCCTATGGATCATTACACATGCAGAGTTCCACACACACACACACACACCAAACCCTCTTCCTCTCTGCAGTCCACATCACAGAAGAGATAGACAGGAAAGGTGGTACATATTTTATACTATATGAACATATATGCATACAAACAAAGAAATGCACTGTACACCTACAGACAGTAAGGACGAAACAAAGAAATCATTCAACTTGTTAACAGCAGTAAAGAAATCTTGTTTTTTGCTTTATGTCAAGCGGCGCATTAATATATAGTTTTATAGCCTAATCTGACAAGGTAAAATGTATATATTTGTATCAGATTTTACATGGCATTTTATTAAAGTGACAGTAAAGACTTTTACATTTGTTACCAAAAATGTAGTTTAAATGCTGATCTTTTGAAGCTTCTATTCATCAAAGTAGTCCAGCTGTGCCATCACAGGAATAACTTATATTTTAGAAAACAATTATTTTAAATTGTAATATTTTACAATGTTGCTGTATACTGTTTTGATAATAAGAGACTTCACAGTGCACTTCAAAAGTATATATATATATATATATATATATATATATATATATGTGTGTGTGTGTGTATATATATATTTTTTCTGAATATTTGGTTATAAGTGCTCCTCTTAGTGTCAATGACAGTTACGGCAGAAAATAGCATTACCAAGGTGGCCGTCGAGTGGACTGACTTGCTTTGAGAAGGGCTTGATGCACACTTGTACACTGTAATGAGTCAGTGCAGTCTTTTTACATAACAGAAAATGGCTCTTAACATCACAGACACCTGTAATCTATCTTTCTAAGAACAAGTGACATCAACTCTTTCTCCTCCTCTGACTGGTCACCCTGAGCCAGCAAAACACTCTCATTGGTTGCTCGCCGGCTGCACTGTCATATGAACAGGGGCAACCGTTGCCATGGGCAACAGTCCGGGCCTAAGTGTTTTACCGGCGGCGACAGCTTCAGACAGAATCAACCAAAACACAGATGATGCCTTTCATAAACAAGTTCACGGCTACAAGGTCGACAAGCCGGAGACTTGAGTCGTGATGCGCATACACAACACACACACAAAGATGAAGTGATATAATGTTCCACTGGTGGAACAAATCATGTATACATACATACACATAGTTCTATTGTAAGCTTATGCAGACAACATTTTCACGCACACCCTTTAAACTAAATGTGCTGGTCTAGGCTGTTTTATATTATACAGTGAGCAAATGCCCCAACGGACTTTACTATTCCACACACACACACTCATTTCCTCACACATTACCCTTCCCTTAACCCTTAACTTGATCTTGACTGATCTCACTCAGAGAGCTTAGCTTTCGAAGTGCTTTTCTTTCAAATTCAAAACAGAAGCACACATTACAACATACCTAACTCCACTCGAGCACTTGACCCCATTTTACAATGTTCAGAAACCTCATTTAGAGTGCATTAACCCTTAAAACATCAACCGGCTCTTTGCGGTGAAATTTGAAACGCAGCCAAACTCACTGTACTATATACAGCACATCATCCTTTTCAGTGTATTCAACCTCAAACATGTGTAGCCTCATTTTGGAGTCTACTAATATACACTACACTGTTTAAAAGTTTACAGTCAGAAAGAGCAAGTCTCTAATTCTCACTAAGGCTGCATTTATTTGATCAAAATATATAAATAACAAAATACGTTTTAAAATGCAATTTTTCCTGCGATGCAAAGCTGAGTTTTTACTCCAGTCTTGTGTCACATGATCCTTCATAAATCATTCTAAAATGCTGATGAATATGATGATGACCTCTTTTTTCGCAATACATTTGTTCTCTTTTCTGCTTTAATATCGTGCCCAGAGCATGCATTTAAATTCATGTAGGATCATAATGTCTTGATATCCGAGTAATGATGTATACAGAAAGACAGAGATAGTGTTTTTGAGTTTGACGCATTAGCTTGAGGCTCTGTGGTATTTCCACCACACTAAGGGCCAAAGAGTATTCCTCCAGAGGAGCCTCAAAGCTCAACATCTCCCCTCCTTCTCTCCTCTCTCTCTCTCTCTCTCTCTCTCTCTCCCCTGAGCTCCCACACTACACTCCCCCCATCTCTCATCCCTCCTTTACTCTCGTGCCTTCATTTCCCACCCCACTTTGGCACCATTTCTTGTTTTGCTCATTACTATCCTGTCTTTTATCTCACTTGTTTATATATTCCCTTTCTCATAGACCCGCCCCGCCCTCTTTTCTACTTCCTGTTTAATTTCCAATTCATGTTATAGAAAATTCTCTCTCCATCTGTCTCTCCTTTTTCTACCTTTACTGTGACGATACCATGGTACAATGAAGGCATTAGATGATAAAACCAGGGTACTATATATATATATATATCATACTGATTGACTAACACACTCATATCCAATTATATACAAAAGGTATTTCATATACAATGGAATTACCATGTTAGATATAACCATGGTACATGTACGAAAAAAATGGTTATACATGGTACTCTACGTATATCTGATTATATACCTCTTTTTATATACTCTCCATATGATTCCTAATACAAAAAATACCATGGTTTTGCCATGATAGTATCAGATGGTAAAATCATTGTGCTTTACCACAGTACTGAATGAATACCATACTTATATACATGGTATTTTTACATACAAGGAACTTCAAAACAGTCATTAACATGGCATAACTATGTCCAAAAAACACAGTATTATAGAAAATTCTCTCTCCATCTGTCTTTCCTTTTTCTACTCAAACTATGGTGATACCATGGTACAATAATAGTAGATGGTAAAACCATGGTACTTTGACATAGTACTGATTGACTACCATGCTGTACTTCAAAGTATACTCTGGACATACCATCCAAAAAACATGGTATATAACGGTACATACAAAAAGTGGCAATACCATCTACATCTGATTATATCTCATTTTTCCTTCATGTGATTCCTTTTAGAAAAAAAATACTATGGTCGTACCATGGTACAGTGATGGTATCAGATGGTAAAAACATGGTACTTTGATATCTACCATGGTATTATTTTATACACGTCCAAAAACATGGAAATGTAGTAGAAGTAGTACCATATTTTTTAAAAATGTGGTACTCTACATACCTCTGATTATATTCCTATTTCTTCCTCCATCAGATCCCCGTGAGCGTGAGCATGTGTGATGGCTTGCATGTGTATGTTAGTGAGTGTTATGCTGACCGAGTGTCACGGGAACATGTATGTCCTATATATAGCACTGATAAAGAGACAGAGCTAGTGACATACATGCAAAACCTTAATAAATCATAACCAGTGTCCGTTAAACAGCATCGTATTAAACTTAATGACATGTGGCATGTGGCGTCCCTATAGGCGTATATCTGTGATGCATATCTCATTGGCGAGACTATTTCACCTCTAATTTAGAGGGAAATCAATATAAGTGCATTATCGTACAAATACAAACACAGATAAACATCTATATTAAATCAGCGGTGTAATACTAGATAAGAGATGGGGCATTTGCTACATCCTCTGATGGGAAACAACATCATGAGAAGGTTTCTGCTTCAGAGAGAGAGAGAGTGAGAGAGAGAGATGGATGTGCTGTGAGAGGAAGGTACATCACGCACCTGCTGTCCTCGGGAACACAGTGCCCTATATTTTGTCGTGTCACAAACTCATTTATAACACACACACAGAGGTTTCCATGTTTTATGGGGACTTTCCATAGACATAATGATTTTTTATGCATCGGCACCAACCATAAAAATTGAGACCTAATAATTTTCTAAACAATATCAGTACTATTTTTCCAAACATATTTTTATGTTTTAGTTAAAATATCATTACTAACAAAAAAAAAAAAAATCTGAAACACTGTATCTTTAACTTCACACACTTTTTTACAGAGGCCTGCACAACATGTGGGGGGAAAAAATTATATATCAGAAATATATAGTATTCCATAAAACAAAGATTATTGGAATATGTCTTACAAGAAAATACCATTCAGTCTTTCTACTTCAAAATTTTATTTAATGTGTAACTTGGTGTTTTGCTGATTTGTAATTATTTGTGAAATGTACTAATGTCATGGAACAGAAGAATGCAGACAGGTAAAATCCAACCAGAGTTTATTGAGAGACACACGTAAACAGGTGAGTAACTGAAAAGATGATCGATGTGGTAATCCTGGAAGGGAAATTATTGTTTTTATCTGTCACACTTACAGGATCAAACAGGTAAGTATCCACAGGTTGGTGTTCAGTGATGACCAACAAGACCACACCACTTATGTGTATTTAGTGCTGGCTTTTATGGAGGAACTGATGAGGCTGATGGCAGAGAGGTGTGGTGATTGTTGAGTGTGCACAGGTGGTAGCCAGAGAGGATTATGGGAAACGTAGTATGCTGAGGTGACTGGTCTGGTGAATGAGGATTGTGACAACTAGCAATTTATGAGTGAAGATTGTTTCAAAGGAAATCCTACACCAAATGACCTCCGTGACCATGTTTTATTCATTTGTTCCCTCATTTAAGTTAAATCTTGCCAACCATTCACCTAAAATGAGGGGAAAAAATAAGTCGTTGGAACAAATTCTTAATTCACGACGATGATGTCGTGTGCAGGACTCCATAAATGTCCACCTCAGATCAAAATAAATAAATAAAAAACAATAATTGCGATTTTGTGTTTCTCAATATGACTATAATTCACAATTGCAAATTAATTTCTCATCATTGCAATTTTTTATCTCAGAATTGCAATACGCTGATTTCACGCAGCCGTTATTTTGAAATCGAAAGCGAGGCTCCGGTGGGAAGAAAACCGGAAGTGTCGCCTTTAATCACAGGAGAGTCGTGAATGCGATGGCGTATTGTTGTGTTTAATGATGTTGTGTCAATTCTAAAAATGTACATACATTTATTTCATACTTTAGACTATGTACAGTGAAATTCATTTATAAATAAAATATTTTTTTTATATATAATTCAGAATGTAAAAAAAGAAGCAGGAATGAACTATATACATATCCTATATTGGATATTAACATCCAATAGTGTAAATCGCGGCAGCAGCTTCAGGTTGGTAATCCAAGGCATTGTTGTTTATCTTTACTTCCGGGGTTCTTCCCACCGGAGCCTCACTTTCGATTTCAAAATGGCGGCTGCGTGAAATCAGCGTATTAGATCTCTGATAGTCGTAACTTTATCACTCATATTTGTGACTTTCTGTCTCACAAAAAATATATAATTAACTTGCTTTCTTTTATTAAAAAAAAACAATATCAAATAATTTATTTGCAACCTTTTTCATTTTATCTTATATTTGTTTTTTATTTAAACTCTTTGCATTGCAATGATCACTATTGCTCGTGTTTTACTGAAAATGATTGAGTTCTGGATTTGCGCTTTGTCTTTGTAAATGGTTATCAGTGTGAACGCCCATTTAGGGTTAGGGTGCAGAAATTATAATCAACTAAATTTATACTAGAAGAAGTATATGGGAGGTTTTTGCAAGGTGTACAAGTTTGTGTGTAAAATGGTTGAGAGAATGCGAGCCACTCTGTCCCCTTTCTGTCACTTGGGTGAGGTACTGTGATCTTTCTCTGAATGATAAGTTAAATCATTTTGTCATTCTTGCTGACTTTTCATCTGTGTATCACAGAGTTCATCCACAAAGCTGATATAAACCCCTGTCATGTCCTTTACATAACAAAAAGACATCCACACGCACACACACGCACAGGGATCCAGAGTCTCTAGAGGATGACGTAATTATAGCTTCAGCCAGCTTAATGGAAGATTAAAAATTAGCATACTTCCCATGCTGACCCATTAACTATTACTTGCGCTTGCTGTTGGCAAGAGACACACTAGTAGACTCATATACAAACACACACACACACACACACACACACCGCCCTGCCATTGCTGGAAGAAACGGGTCAGTCAAGTTGCCCTTCACTGAGCCCAGCTGTGGTGATGTGGGGAGAAATGACAGAAAGATGGAGAATGAGCGAGTGAGTAAACAAGAGGGGGAGGGCGAAAGAGAAATTGAAACAGTTGCTTTCCACTGAGATGATAGTCAGGAAGAAATTCATTCATGAAGTTAAAATGACCTAGTTTTCTCCACTCTAGTTCTTCCTCACCGCCCTCCAGTGTAGGAAACTGCCTGTTTGATTATTCCATGAACTCCTCCCTCCACATTCAGAAAGCAAAGCCTAGCATCTCTAAAGCTAACATCATTGGCAGTAGCACATGAGAATGCCCTGCAAAGTGTACTGGCTATTCAGCATAGGGAATAGTGTACGTTAATATATCCGTTCACATGAAGTGGAGAGACAATTTATCATAGTCAAGACTACACATTGTCTATAAATATAGATTGTAAATATATCCTATCTATATTTATGTAAACAAGTATATTTTGTCATTAGAGCCTAAAAATGTAACCTCTGCAGATATCTCCTAGTCAGTGTGCAGGAAGCAGTGAGTAGTGTTTAGGGAGCCTGTGAATCAGAACACAGATGCACACACACCGAGCACGGCCTGCTTCTTTCGTTTCTCAGCACTGGTAGCTCAACTGTGTATAATTAATCCTGTCTCAAGCAGAGTGTTAAACTCTATTCTCACTAAAAAGTCCTTGGAGAAGCCTATTAACTCAGTTCATAACCACACACATTCAGGATTAGTGACTGTACTGAGAGGGCAGTCGTGGGATGTGGTGCGAGCAGAAGCATCAAAAACCATCACATGCACAATAGAATAGTAATGGCCCAGTGCAGCCCCATACGGCTTTGGGGGATAGCACTGACATTAAAACTAATACACGCTGACTTTGCTACCCTTTTGCTAAGCCATGGCCACAATGACACTCTGTTAACACCTTATTGCTATACTGCAGTACTTTACTTTTATGCTTCTGCTACGTTATATTAGTTGTACAAAATAAAATGATGCACCTCTTGATGGAAATAAATGTGATGTTATTTACATCAAGAGGTACATCAATTTTTGATCAAGATCAATGCAAGAGTCAAGCACTCTATAAAGTCTACTCCAGCACATCCCAAATACTTTCAATGAATTTAAGGTCTGGACTTTGGAAACATAATAATCACTGCAATAATGATCCAATCATAGATTCTTAAAGGGGTGGTCAATTATGATTTCACTTTTTTAACTTTACTTTTATTTTTTTACTAACTTTTCTTGCAAAACAGTACGTAACAAAAATGCAATAGCATGTTATAAAGGCAAGATGACAACATGAGTTATAACCGTAATTAAACTAAACCTTACCTGTTCTATCTTCATGCCGCATATTCTCTGGCTTTGTATGCATCTTACAACAGTTCCCACACGAGCGATTTATAGATTATCATGACAGAATATGCTAATCAATTACTTGAAGATAGTTAACTCCACATCAGCTAGCTACATAAATTCATCAACTAACCATTCAGAAACGTGCGTGAGGTAATCGGAGCTGATAGCACGAGCCCTTGAAGCTCCGCCCTCTTCTTGAAAGGGGGCCGGGAGCAGCAGCTCATTTGCATTTAAAGGGACACACGCCAAAACGGTGTGTCTTTGCTCACTCTCAAAAAGTGACAATTTTAACATGCTATAAAAAATTATCTGTGAGGTATTTTTAGCTTAAACTTCCAATACACACTCTGGGGACATCAGAGACTTATTTTACATCTTGTAGAAAGGCACATTATGGGACATACAGTATAGGATATATTTAAATCCAAACAGCGACTTTTTTTTTTAGAATGTAAACAATTGTTCTGTGAAATGCTAAATCCATATTTCTAAACATTTCTGTTCTCTTGCCCACAGCATCTAAATCCCGCCCCTGCAGTGAGGAGTACCGTCGCATGCCTCCGCCAAAACCCAAACGCAACCCCAATACGCAGCTCAGCACATCCTTTGACGAGTCTTACATTCAAAACCACTGCAGCAAGGTTAAGTCTGCCTCTCTGCCGCGACAACACAAAAAGAAGTCGGCGTCTCAGAATCCAAGCCCCGCCCCTGCCACTGACGATGAGGCGGAGCCTGTTTATATAGAGATGGTGGGGAATATCTTACGGGACTTCAGTCGAATTGCCGGAGCTAATGGCGATGAAGAAGATGACCAAGGTGAAAGTGTGTATGAGGAGATGAAATATCCTGCTTATGACGATTTGCCTTCATCCTTAGACCACGGCCAGTCACGATGGGAGCAGTGTCCCACTCCTTTGGTGCCGGAGGTAGAACTTACACGACCCACCACTCCACGTGGTTCACTCTGTGACATTCCCGCCCCGTTCCCGAATCTGCTTTCCCACCGCCCTCCTCTACTAGTGTTCCCACCTGCACCAGCCCAGTGTTCCCCCAACTCTGACGAATCTCCTCTTACTCCTCTGGATGTCACCAAACTGCCCGTGTTGGACAACGTCGGATATGTCAAACCTGGTGCATCCCCAACTAGCGCTGACCCTGGACCACCACTGGAGGCTCAGCAGGTGTCCGGTAAACACCACCACCACCACCACCATCATCATAAGAAGAAGTCAGCAGAGACTAAGGAGCAACAAACAATCACAGCATCAGGACGGTCCTCCGCTCCACCCCTGACATCTACGCTGTACAAAAGCGGTGGGTCGTCCGCGGCACACGGGTACCCCCGGAGCCACTCCGCCTGCCCGTCCCCCGTCAGTATGGGTCGTGCGTTAACGCCACTCACCCTGAAGCGCCCCCCGCCATACGATGCCCTCATGACCGGGACGATTCCTCGCAGCGCTTCCGGAGTTGCACACGGATCACGTGAAAGCGGGCGGCTCTCGAATTCCTCTAGTGTGCACGGGGGCTCCATGCAAAATGTCTCCACTGCTTCGGGTTCAAGCTCAGGGTCGGGAGGTCGAGGCTGTCGTACACCAACCAGTCCTCTGGATGAGCTCAGCAACTTGTTCTCTTCCGGACGCAACATGCTGAAGAAAGGTTCTGGAAGCCGTAAGAACAAAGACTCAGCAGATGGTGAGTGAAAATCTTATAAATGCTCTAAATGTGTTACCAAAAACAAAACAAAACAAAAAACTTATTTTATGCTCATCAAGGCTGCATTTATTTGATAAAAAAAATACAGTAAAAACAATAATATTCTGAATAATTATTGACATTTAAAATAACAGTTTTCAATTTTAATGTGTTTTAAAATGTAATTTATTCCTGTGATGGTTTAGCATCATTACTCCAGTCTTCAGTGTCACATGATCCTTCAGAAATCATTTTAATATGATGATTTGATGCTCAAGAAACATTTCTTATTATTATCAATGATTAAAACAGTTGTACTGCTTCATATTTTTGTGAAAAACATAAAAAATTAAACAGAAATTTGTATTAAATAGAAAACTTTTGTAACATTATAGATGTCTTTAATATCACTTTTGATCAATTTAATACATTGCTGACATTCAAAATATTGAAGCATGTTAGCAGCAGCAGTTTACCAGCTGGGTAATATTAATTAGATAATAAATTAATTTATACACAATATATTTTTAGCATAGTGGTTACTGAGATTTTTGAATTGGTTGATATTAGAAACAGTATAATATAGGATAGATTTAATTGTGCATTTCCCCCAACTTTTACATATTTTTATTACACCTTCCTTGTAAAGATGATAACCACAACGAATAATTTCAACTTCTCCCTCCTTTTCTTTAAAAAAACTATGAATCTGGGTTACAGTGAGACACTTACAATGGAGGTAAATGATCTGTCGATTGAGCTTAACTTGAATTGAACCCAGAATATTAATAATTCAATAATTGTCAGCTTATTAACATCAGCCAGAATTTTTATATAAGTGTATCCCCAGTAGAAAATAAGCAACCAAGAAAAGTACTAAAGCCTTTAATTAATTAGATCCACACATTTTAAACCCAGTGAATACTGAAATTGTTAGGGTTAACTGTGAGATATCTGGAGGCGATTGGCCATATCAGTAACAACTTCAAAGTGAGGGATGTTGTCTCATAGAGCAAAGCCTGATTGGGTTTAAAGAGCGTGTGTAATCGTCTTGAGAGCTGCAGCTAAGGACTTTTTTCCAGACTGTTATTTATTCCCGTGTGTGGAGGAGAGATGGCTTTCATGTCCTATTTCCACAGTCCACTTCCATCACCCCAGGTGTGTCTGTGTGTTTGAGCTCGTTCGGAGATTAAAAATTGAGCGATCAACCTACGCACAGACTACTGAACATGCTTATAGTGCACAGGACAGAGAGAGCGAGAAAATGACCCAGATTCTTCCATACCGAACTGAGGCTCTTCAAATCAAGCTCACTTTTGATTGCGAAGGTCGCCGGATTGTTGCGTTGCAAGGGTTGTTGAATGGCTTTCTCATGAGCCTTTCAAATCATGATTAAATGAATTCAGAAAAAAAACACTTAACAGATTAATGAGTCAAAGCTATCATGTTGAACCCTCAACACATGCGCACACTCACACTCACACATAAATAGTCAAACCTCACTTCAGTGTAAGTATACACTGCACAGGTACACAAAAAACACACACATACACACACTGAAGCTGGTCAGTCTGTCCATCACAGTCAATTTTCCGCTATACCCAGTCCAGCAGAGAGACACAAACGCACACAGGCACCTCCTGTCAGTATGTCTTCCACGGATCTGTGACTTGGGCTTCGTGCCTGACAGAGTGTGGAGGTGTGTGAGATTAGCAGGCTGCCGGCATTAGTATGTGCATGTGTGTTTGCCTGACACAGAGAGAGAAAAGACAGAGAGATAGTGAAGAATCTGTCACTGTGATCCAAAACACACCAGTATCTATTCACAGCTCAACATCACTCTGCTAAGATACACGGATGCGGGCCTCATATGGGATCATGATCAGAGTTCACTCATCCATTTCTGACACGGTCGGATTCAGTCAAAATCAGTCAAAATGAAACTTTTAATATATTTATTTTATTATTTTAGTCTCTTATGCTCACCAAGGCTGCATTTATTCTATACATTAAAAACAATAATATTGTGAAATAGTACAATTTAAAAGAACAGTTTTCTATTTTAATATATTTTAAAATATAATGTATTCCTGTGATGGTAAAGCTGAATTTTCAGCATCATTACTCCAGTCTCCAGTGTCACATGATCCTTCAGAAATCATGCGATTAGTGCTCAAAAAACATCTCTTATTATTAACAACGTTAAAAACAGTTTTGCTGCTACATATTTAGTTAGAAACCATGATACATTTTTTAGGATTCTTGGATGATAAAGAGTTGAAAAGAACCGCATTTAACTAGAAATAACATTATAAACAATCTAAAGTGTTCTTGCTGAATGAAATTTCTTTAAAATAAATATTTATTATCTGTTTTTAATCTGATTTAGAGATATTTTCAGGAGCCAGCTATTTATTTTAATTTAAAAAACCCTGAAAACCCAGGTTTGTAAAGAAAAATATTATCCATTGATTGAATAAGCCTCCTTTCTTCAAATCTACAGATCTCATATCAAAAGCTGCCGAGTCAGTCTTAAACTTCACGCTTGGGCTGTGATTGGCATTTTCAGAAATACCCATTTAGAGATAAAACAATCATAGACCGATCTCTTCCTGTCCAGGCCAGTTATCCTGGTCCAAACCCTGTTAGGGAACTCTACTACAACTCAGCATGACACCATTCGGCGCCAGAAAAGCATACGGAGTCTGAACCTGTGCCAGTGTCGAGTGGCACGCGATAGAGTTTGCGCATTAATCTGTCTTAAGGATCAGTCTAATTTAAATGTCATATGAGTTTGTTTTTATTATGCCCTACAGTGCTCATAAATAGCTCTAAATATGCCTTAAAAGACAGCAATCTACTGTTATTTCTTAATGTATGCAGCTGTATTTAAATTCAATAGTGCTTTCCCTGCAGCCATGAATAGCTTAATAGTTTCTAAAATGTAAGTGTCTGAGTAACTTCACATAGTCTAAGGTTACATTAGCATATACTAATAATGATCCCACGCATTTAATATATTTCCTCATCATTATAGCTCTGAGGTTGGCATACATTATCATAATTTAGAGGCACAGAAGTGCTTACATTGGGCCCATAATGGCAGATCAGGTTCGCTGTCAGGCTGAAAACAGTCTATATGATTGAGAAGAAATTCTGATCAGGATCTTCCAAGAATGTGCCATTAAACAGCGACAAACTGGCTCCAGTGCAACAAAATACTGACATACACAGTATTATAGTTTCCATTATGAAAATGTAATTCTGTCAGTTTCAGAGCTCTTTTATGACATTACTTTTTTCTATTCTGCCTCTATGGCATCATGGATTCTGTCACTTCCATATATTCTATATGACATCATTTTACTGTCCTGAATAAGGTATTTTACATAAAAGATGTTTACATGTTACACAAGACAAAAAATAGCAGAATTTATTTAAAAAATGACCCTGTTCAAAAGTTTATGTACCCTCGATTCTTAACAGTGTGTGTCGTTACCTGGATGATCCACGACTGTTTTTGTGATGGTTGTTCTTGAGTGCCTTGTTTGTCCTGAGCAGTTAAGCCCAATGTTCTTCAGAAAATTCCTGAAAATTCTTCAGTTTTCCAGCATCTTTTGCATATTTGAACCCTTTCCATCAGTGACTGTATGATTTTGAGATCCATCTTTTCACAATGAGGACAATTGAGGGACACAAACACAACTATTAAAAATATATTCAAATATGCAAAAGATACTGGAAAACTGAAGATTTTTCTGAAGAACATTGGGCAGTTTAACTGCTAAGGAAAAACAAGGGACTTTTCGTAATATCGACTTTATATCTCATAATGTGACTTTATATCTTGCAATGGGACTTTTTATCTCACTTTTGCAACTTTATATCTCACAGTGTGACTTCATGTCTTCTGTTTCTCCCCACCTCTGGTCCTAATTGCAACAAATGGCATATCAAAGCCAATCTGACTTCTGAGCTGTAATGCTGCCGGAATCATAATCATACACTGTTTGTTTGCTGGCCAGAAGAGAACTGTCCCCCCAACTGAGCCTGGTTTCTCCCAGTTTTCATACAATTTATGAAGCAGACATCCTATTCAGAAGTAGTATGGGAAGTCTGGCAGATTTTGATATGAATTCAACCTCTAATAAACACATCAATAGTTCACTGCCACATCACAAAGGGTGAATCTATAATTTTTTTCTTTATATTTAAAAAAATTTAATGGATGTTATCTTTTAATCTTTCACAATATTATTGATCTGCCTGCGTTGACACCATTATACAAGAACTGACCTGAGCTGGACGATGACATCACTGTTTTCCCCAGAGTGGCTATATAAATGAACTAAATTAATAACTTTTTTACAACAGAAATGAACCATGACTGAACTTACTTAAACTGGACTATGACGCTAATTTCTTCTAGATCTGCTGCACAGCCGAAACAAACGTTGCTGCATTATTTTCCTGTTATCACTGTAAAGCTCCTTTGAAAAAAATCTGTATTGTAAAAAGCGCTACATAAATAAAGGTGACTTGACTTCAGCTAAAAAAGCGCCTTAGTTGTAATTCTAAACAAATGATTGATAAAGTGTGTCTTAACCTAAGAGGTTTGGTGCAGTCGGCTGCTGATCTTTAGATTCCTAAAAAGGACCTTGGAGATAAACTACAACCTGTCTCTTGTTTGGCTCTCTCCTGCTTTGCCTTTTAGCCTTGTTTCAGTGGTGTTGTTTATGTCCATTACCTCTGAGAGCCAAAAGGTATTTGGCATGGCATTTCACTCTAACTGGATGAGGTGAACATGTTTCTATGTTGGCTGCTGTTAGCTGAGGAACCTTGTAGAACAATCTGACCCTGTGAACACTGACAAGAACACAGTCCTGCCAACACACACCTAAAATTCCCTCCACTAATGGACTCACATTCACACTCACACACATATGGACAGATGAGTGTTTAAGCTGACTATATCCAGGCACTGACCGTGTGCATGTTAATAAGTAAATATGATAAATTTGTCGCAGTCTTAGCATTAGCGCCCAACGCTAATGACAGTGGACACTAATTAAATGTAGACTAATGGAGCAGGACACCACAGACTAATGGGATTTCAACAGACGTGGCCAGACAACAGAGCGTGTGTGCGTGTGTGTGTGTTTCAAGAGAGATAAAGTATGGTAAATAAGGTTTTTGAGGAGCAATATGAGTCCATAATGGAAAAAAAACCTATACCAACGTCAGAGGATAGCAGGGACACTCTCAGTTTCTTTTATGAAAAAAAACTATTCACTATATTGTACGGTATGTTTCTGATTCACTAAAAATAATCGGCTCATAAGAGTCATTCGTTCAGGACTGTTCCGTGCTGTAAATTCAGTAATGGAAAATGCAAGTATGAGAACTGTTAAAAGAATGTAAATTGGTTTCTAGTATTTTTTTTAATGGAACTGATTTAATCATAAAAAAAAAATAATAAAAAATAAAAAAAAAACGGAAAAAACAAATAATTGCTACTTTTTATCTCACAATTCTGCCTTTTTTCTTGCAATCACAACACTGTAAAAAAAATTGCTGCGATTATTTATCACAACTTCAAATCCAACATTGTTTCAACTTTAAAAAGTATGTGTTCATGCTTGACTTAAAATATTAAGTTTAGTTAACTTTAGTTAAGTTGGATATTTAAGTTATCTCAACAAATTTTAAGTTGTTATAACTAAATCGCAGCCACATTTTTTTACAGTGAAGTTGATATTTATAAATCTCAGAATTGCAAGAAATGAAGTCAGATTGCGAGTAAGAATTGTGAGATATAAACTCGGAAGCGTGAAATATAAACTTAATGAGGGGGGGAAAAATCTGAATTGAGAGAATCTGTATTATATGGAACATTTTGCAGCCCTAGTTGCAACGCTGCATGTTGAAATAAACTGAAGTAGCTCATGACTTTTATTAGCATAAGGCTTAAGTCATTACACACACACACACACACACACACACTGATGACATAGTCTGATGTCACCTTCAATTCATACGCCCATAAGTGTCAGACGATATAGCTAAGCACACATCTATATGGACGATACAGATACGCATTCAGATACTCTTGCCAGCTGAAATAATTGAAAAGCTTTCATCTGTTAGTAAAGCAATTTCCCTAATGTCTTCAGAGCCAGTGAAAGACGTGATGAATGTGACTGCTAATGGATCCCCTGTGAGGAGAGAGAGATTAAGAAAGAAATGCAATGGAAAATACAAAGAAAAAGGGATTGATTGTATGAAAGATGAAAAGATGGAGTGACAAAATAAAGAGATGTCAAGTTTAAGCATAGGTAATGTGTAAAACATATTTTCTCTTCATTTACAATATTCATAGAATACAAAAAATGTTCATTAAACAAGCAACTTTGTAAACGGAATTGAATACTAGCGTACTACTTGCATATTGACTGCTGCAGTGATGACATATTTTTGTAGGCCAACCCAGAAGTTAGCATCACCCTGGTACCCTAGGTTTTTCCATTTGCTTTTGGATTATTGGATTGTAGTCTATAAACAAACTGCATTGTGATCACATGACTTTAACGTCATGTTCGCTGTGATGATGTTTAATGTCCCCAACCACCTCTGTAGCCCCAATTAGCCATTAGCAATAGTTTTTCTATTTTTTTCTAAAAGTTAAAGCTTTATAAAGTCTCAAGGAAGTATTACTGATGTATTTTATGTCATAGAATAAAACATGAAAATATCTTGAGCTTGTGTTCACCACAGATCTTATTTCAGGCATTTAACCAAAAACCCATTTAAAAAAACCATTGACTTCATGATAAAAAATTTATTCCTACAGCCCTATATACTGTATAGGTTTCTAAAATAGTGTGTGAACCAGTCCAAACTGTTTTTTATATGTCAATTAGTTTTCATGTTTGATATAGCAAATCATGTATTTAATATACATTTTTGATTGTGTGTGAAATGTCTTTTTGTGATTGAATAATAAATCAAAAAGAACATTTTAAAAAATTACTCTTAATATAATTATGGTGTATCACATTGGAAATGGAAGTGCATTGCTTTGTGGGATAGTATACCAAGTTTGCTCTGCATGCTGAAATTCTGCACACTTTTCACAGTATGCATTCTACATACAGCAAAAATAGTAATAGCACTGATATTTTGCTACACTAAGCAATTTTGGCCCACCTAGCGGTAATATGCGTGTACTGCAGCACTAGTACAAAACAAAGCACTTATTCATGAAACCGCAATCATTCTCATAAAAACAGATGTCAAGGCACATAGACTTTTACGTCATTCTGAAATCTCTACCTCTTTTTCTCTCTTCCAGGTGAAAGTAAAGGCAGAAGTGACAGTAAGGACAGAGCCCTCCGTAGCTCTTCTCCGAAATCCCAGGATTGGGAAACGCCCACAGGACAATCAGCTACGCCCACAGCCACGCCCAGTCGTCTTGGCCGCTCTTCCATCAGCCCGACCACCATGCTTGGGGGTGCGTCCTGTCCATGCGACAGATAATCAGATAAAAACAAATAAGGATGCTGACTTTAGATACTCATTAAACATACTCTCTTCCTTTTTAGAAACAAAAGTTGGGTGTAAACTTGGCCGCTCCGCATCCACGTCAGGAGTCCCGTCCCCTATGGGAACGCCCCAAAGACACGCCCCCGATGCCTCCGCCCAGCAGTGCGGGACCCCGTTCCAGGTACAACCCCCTTATTCCTCAGAATGAGCGAGAGATCGCATGCGTGTGGAGTTCGGTTCCTGTCTCCGTGTCTGTCGGTCTACCCAGCAATACCTTCATGTCTTTGACCTCTGACCCCACGGCTATGTGTTTATCCTATTCTGTCTGCTGCTTCTGCTGCCGTGCTTTTCGTTTGGCTCACGGCGTTCATCGTCTGTCTACGTAGATGCGAATGTGTGTGTTGTTTGTGTTCGGTCCAGATCGGGGCTGCCTTCCCATCGCGCTCTGAAGAGCCTCTCACATTTAATTCGTCCTCTGTGAGCTTATGCCAAGAGATCCACAATCAGGGTTTTATATATCAGGCAGTTTTAGCACTTGAGAAAAAGTCCGAATCTGAATGAGAAGCTCTTCAGAGCGCCGGCGGACAGCTTTACTCTCGACCAGCAGCTTCCTCAAGTCTGCGTCGTCTCAATCACAATGTTTCAGATGCTGTGGTTGGCTTCCTCAGATGTACAGACATCAAACACAGAAGCTGTTAATACCGTAAAATGGGAGAAAACTCACTCTTAAAAGCAGGATCCCGAATCCAAAGCATAGACATCATCACGACTTATTTACCAAATTGATTGAAATATTGACAGCTTGATTGACAGTTTCCTCAAAACACCCCCAGTTAAAGGCTGTTTGATGTGTGTATATATGTATCTAGACATGGCATTTATATCAGCGTCACGTGTCGTATGCTCTCTCCTGTTTGTCTGTGTGGCCAGGTTTTTAGAGCTACACTGTATTATGTACAAAAATCCTGTTATAATAACTTTGTTTTCCACGTCAACATCACTTTCACAGAGACTGGGGAGTCAGTTACACAACTCACTACACAGACTCACCAAGGCATGTTCTTTATATCACAACTGATGAAAGCTACTGTGAACACACACACTATTTTATAGGCATACAGTAATATACAATACAAAACTATTCAGTAATATACTACAATAAAAAACAAATTACGCAATGTATAGCTATACGATTACACTCAATATTATAACAGAAAACACATTTAGTATGTTTAGTATGTCTGTTCTACTCTCACTCCCCAGTTGTGTGTTTGATTGTTAGTGACTGTAATTGAACTAACCCAAATAAATCTCAAAATCGAGGGATAAAACTAACCCCAACAAAGCAGAAATCTAAATAAAACCTTGTCAAAATTGTCTACTTTTCCGCGTCCACTGTGCTTTCTGTGTCTATCTGCTACTTCCTTCCTCAAAAGCACAAATGTGTGTGTGTTTGCTGTATGTGTATAAGTGTGTATTGTACGTGTGTGCGTGTACGTGTGTGTGCATGCCTGAAGTATATGCTCTGTTACAAAACCTAGTCAGCAATACCTCATTTTATTATGGCAACTTTACTATGCTGTCTCCTAAACCTTGTTTTGCCCAAAATTTAAGGCAGCATTGCATGTATGCTTATTATAAATAACCTCAAATCTGTGATATTTTAGTATGATTTAAATACAGTAATTTATGTTTATTAAAGGGTTAGTTCGCCCAAAAATTTAAATTCCTTCATTAATTACTCTCTCTCATGCCGTTCCAGACCCGTAAGACTTTCGTTCATCTTCGGAACACAAATTAAGATATTTTTGATGAAATCTGAGAGCTCTTTGTACTCTCCATAGACAGCTACGCAACAACCACTTTGACACTTTAAAAAGTTCACAGTTCATTTAGTCCAAAATTTTCTGAAGAGACACGATCGCTTTATATGATGAACAGATTGAATTTAGGCTTTTATTCACATATAAACATTCATCAACGCACACATCCGTTGTGGTAAACGGAAGCTCAAGCATATTCGCTTGATGTGCGAGAACCAATGAGGTTCCTTCTCGTGTTACGCAGCACGTTTGAGCTTCGGCCAGAACCAATGAGGTTCATTCTCGTGTTACGCAGCACGTTTGAGCTTCAGCCAGAACCAATGAGGTTCCTTCTCGTGTTACGCAGCACGTTTGAGCTTCAGCAAGAACCAATGAGGTTCATTCTCATGTTACGCAGCACGTTTGAGCTTCAGCCAGAACCAATGAGGTTCATTCTCGTGTTACGCAGCACATTTGAGCTTCAGCAAGAACCAATGAGGTTCCTTCTCGTGTTACGCAGCACGTTTGAGCTTCAGCAAGAACCAATGAGGTTCCTTCTCGTGTTACGCAGCACGTTTGAGCTTCAGCAAGAACCAATGAGGTTCATTCTCGTGTTACGCAGCACGTTTGAGCTTCAGCCAGAACCAATGAGGTTCATTCTCGTGTTACGCAGCACGTTTGAGCTTCAGCAAGAACCAATGAGGTTCCTTCTCGTGTTACGCAGCACGTTTGAGCTTCAGCAAGAACCAATGAGGTTCCTTCTCGTGTTACGCAGCACGTTTGAGCTTCAGCCAGAACCAATGAGGTTCATTCTCGTGTTACGCAGCACGTTTGAGCTTCAGCAAGAACCAATGAGGTTCCTTCTCGTGTTACGCTGCACGTTTGAGCTTCAGCAAGAACCAATGAGGTTCATTCTCGTGTTACGCAGCACGTTTGAGCTTCAGCAAGAACCAATGAGGTTCCTTCTCGTGTTACGCAGCACGTTTGAGCTTCAGCAAGAACCAATGAGGTTCATTCTCGTGTTACGCAGCACGTTTGAGCTTCAGCAAGAACCAATGAGGTTCATTCTCGTGTTACGCTGCACGTTTGAGCTTCAGCAAGAACCAATGAGGTTCATTCTCGTGTTACGCAGCACGTTTGAGCTTCAGCAAGAACCAATGAGGTTCCTTCTCGTGTTACGCAGCACGTTTGAGCTTCAGCCAGAACCAATGAGGTTCATTCTCGTGTTACGCAGCACGTTTGAGCTTCAGCAAGAACCAATGAGGTTCATTCTCGTGTTACGCAGCACGTTTGAGCTTCAGCAAGAACCAATGAGGTTCATTCTCGTGTTACGCTGCACGTTTGAGCTTCAGCAAGAACCAATGAGGTTCATTCTCGTGTTACGCAGCACGTTTGAGCTTCAGCCAGAACCAATGAGGTTCATTCTCGTGTTACGCAGCACGTTTGAGCTTCAGCAAGAACCAATGAGGTTCCTTCTCGTGTTACGCAGCACGTTTGAGCTTCAGCAAGAACCAATGAGGTTCATTCTCGTGTTACGCAGCACGTTTGAGCTTCAGCCAGAACCAATGAGGTTCCTTCTCGTGTTACGCAGCACGTTTGAGCTTCAGAAAGAACCAATGAGGTTCCTTCTTGTGTTACGCAGCACGTTTGAGCTTCAGCAAGAACCAATGAGGTTCATTCTCATGTTACGCAGCACGTTTGAGCTTCAGCAAGAACCAATGAGGTTCATTCTCATGTTACGCAGCACGTTTGAGCTTCAGCAAGAACCAATGAGGTTCCTTCTCGTGTTACGCAGCACGTTTGAGCTTCAGCAAGAACCAATGAGGTTCCTTCTCGTGTTACTCAACACGTTTGAGCTTCAGCAAGAACCAATGAGGTTTATTCTTGCATTTACAAGCAGGTTCGGTTGAGCTTCTGTTTATGTTTGCTGTTCAATGTTTATGTGAATAAAACTCTAAATTAAATTTGTTCATCATATAAAGCTATCGAGTCACCGCTCAATTCATATGCATTTTAGTTATAATTCTGATTAAAGCTTACAAGGGCACATGAATTTTTGTTTCATCAATCAATACTACTAAATAAACAAACTTGACTTATTAGAGTATCACTTTGTCAGCTTAATAACATTATTACAAACTAAAGTATAAGTGCTTCACATAAGGAGGGCCATTCATTAAGAATGCTATCTCTGAAGGCAGTCGCCTGTGTGGCTCACTAGGTATTGAAACAGAGCTATGGTTGTGCTCGTGAGATTTTGTGTTGCCTTTATAAGTGTTTATTGTTTTAATCTGTGTTTGTATAGGTGCATGTCATGGGAAGTTTAATATGCGTGTACATGATTAAGATATTGTGGTATGTGTGTGCGAGAGAATTAAACTGAACGGCAATACATTCAGACTGTTCTGACTTTAAATGAAAATGAATTATTAAACACTTCATTTATTATTAAAGAACGCTGTTAACGGCTTCACTCTCACAAAAAAAATTTATATGAAGGGCAACAAAATCAAAGCCAGTTCTGCATGCACCAACATTGTCTCACCCTTGCCACCCATTAGATGCCCCCAATGCCCTGGGCATGTGGGGACAGCACCATGATGGAGATGATTGAGAAGAAACGTCACCTGTGCAAGGAGATAAAATCCAGACAGAGACCTTCAGACAAAGCCCTGTGCAAACAGGACAGCATGCCCATCCTGCCCAGCTGGAAGAAGACCAACGGGGGCAAAAAATACGGGCCCCCTCCGTACTCCACCCAAACCACTGTCTTCTGGGACACTGCTATATAAAGAGTGACCAGCAAACTACAGCCATGGAGATGCACAGACTGAGGGGGCGTGTCCAAATATTGATTGACAGCTAGCAGGAAGTAGGACTATGTGACATATACAGTGAAGGATCCTCAAATCTCCCTGGTTTCCTATCGCTGTTTATATTTGATATTTTTATATTGAAGATAACTGTCTTAATATTAAATATAATTAGCGGTTTTATAAAGAGGAACTCTCTAAATGAGATCTAAGAGTGAAAATAGTACACTTTAAAACCCATGAGATGATATTTGTCCTCTTCTAAATGGTATTTCTATTTATTTTCTATCCTTTTTTTGGGGGGGTGTTTCTATATTTGCCACTTATCTGTGTGTCTGGGGAAATAACCTATAATGTATGGTGAAACGTGCAGTAATTCCATTGAAAAAACATCGTTGTTTTTGACGCCTATGCATTTGGTTTTACGGCATGGACGGCGCTTTTGTTCATTGTCTGTTTTTCATATGGAGAGTTTATTTGAAAATAATATATTTTTGGTGTCTGTACTTTAAATGTGGGATTGTGAGTTGTCAGGCAGTTGTTCTTATGGCTTCTGGGTTGGACTTGAAGTCGATCGTCTGGATTCTGAGATAGATGGGTTTGATTAGTCGGATTAGATTATGAGATGACTGGGTTATTAAAAATATGGATCAGGCTGTTTTATAAGGTAGATATTGAGTGTGGTCAGATAAACTGTGAGGGCACTTTCTGTTTTGCGAGGTCAGCTGGTGTATTTCAATTGTTAGCGCTGTAAACTCGCAAACACACACTAATATCAGCTGCTTTATGGCCTAACATTTGGTGCTGTTCAACTCCTTTCTTGAATGTTCAACCTTAACAGCTACATGTCAGTCATGCACATAATAAAATTTGTAGAGAAATTCGTGTGGGCGCTTCGCGCATGATCAGGGATCGAATGATGAAAATCCGGTCCTCTAGCTGGCATGTCAGATAATAAATCTCAAATACAGACACCGTTCTTTTATGAAGCACTATGCAGACATACTGTCAGTTTACACGTTCATATATCATTGTGACACGAGTCAAGGGCAGGCAAGAGGCAATATTGTACTGAAAAGGCTCAGAAAGAAAAGACCAGGCTGTCATTTCCTCCGATCAGATGCTGTGCATCCAGGCTTCACCCATAGCTTTACCACGCAATCAAACAGCCAAGCACACTTGACTTTATGTGAACTAGTCATCATAAGCACTTAAACACTAGGATGCCAAGCACGGTCTTGAAATGACAGGAGAGTAAATGCCTTTCTGTGCATGTTTAATAATGATTCTGGAATCAGATCAGATCAAAAAACATATTAAATGCAAGTATACAAACAGAAACATTGCTAATGCATTGTAAGCGCATGGTTCCTTAAGTGTGGCAGTAACAAATCTTAGTATTCAAGATAGCTATAGAGTGCTGTAGGAATGAGTCCTAAAAACCGGTAATGAGTTAGTGTATTTGAACTTTCGGTTCCATCATGCCGAAGTCAATGGGATTTTTGAATGGGTTTGCGCCGGTTAACACAGGCTCAAGATACTTTTCATTTTATTCTAGGATATAAAAAACATCAGTAATACCTCACTTATGATTTTTTAAGCTTTAAGTGTCTTGATAAAGGCAGTTTGATTCTTAAACGTTTTGATCTTCAAGATAATCTTCACAAATGAACAAAACTTTTATGAATTTTAGTTTAGTTTGAATGATGTTCAATGTAACTTGTTAGTTTAAACATCATTCAAACTAAACTAATTCATAAAAGTCGTGTTCATTTGTGAAGATTATCTTGAAGATCAAAACGTGTATGAATTAAACTTTTGGTCACAGACCTTATTTTCAGCAGTTATCTAAAAGTAAATGGAAAAATCCGATTGGCTTTTTGTCAAGGGAACCAGTGTGATGCTAACTTCCGGGTTGGCCTAAAAAAATGTCATCCCTACAGCACACTATAGTGTTATTTTCAAATGTTTGTAATTAAATGAGATGTGTTATTATTCAAGTAGCTTGCTAAATATGTTGGCAAACTATTTCACCAAGTTGCTCCGCCATAATGGCATTTGATTTTGACCTGAAAGAGATAACCGACTATAGAGGAAGACTCATAAACAGTTTACGCTAACACTGCCCCTTGAGGCAATGCTTAGAATAATTCATGTCTTCTATCATTATTAATTGTAACATATTTCAGAACACAATAATGTGAGAAATCAATCATTGCATTCATGTACTTGCATAGAGTATGTTTTGGGTCTTAAAGGGATAGTTCAACTAAAAATGTATCATCATTTACTCACCCGCAGGTCATTCTAAACTGGTACGACTTGAAACACAAAAGAAGATATATATAAGATGTTTATTAGAAAATTGTCTTTTGTGTGTGTGTTTGTGGTTTCAAACAATTAAAATCAATGGGGTCGGTGTTGTTCTGAACCCAATCACTTTCAATTTATGATTAAAAACTGCTGTTTTTTTAAACATCCTAT
Organism: Leuciscus leuciscus; assembly: GCF_965113295.1. Taxonomy (NCBI): domain Eukaryota; kingdom Metazoa; phylum Chordata; class Actinopteri; order Cypriniformes; family Leuciscidae; genus Leuciscus; species Leuciscus leuciscus. Next base: position 27,963,419 of record NC_138733.1, read on the forward strand.
TTTTTGTGTCACGGAAAGTAACACATTTTGAATGACGAGGATGAGTAAATAATGACTGAATTAAAATGTTTTAGGTGAACTATCCTTTTTACATATTAGAGCATTTAAAAAATTGAATAAGGATGGCTTTGAGAGAGGGACTTTGCCCTTTTAAGAGTTAATTTATCACTAAATGATGATGATGATGTGAAATAGCCAATGAGCAGGTGTTGGTGTCATTTAGCAATCGGCTGGTTTAGCTGTCAGTGATTTGAGGGACCAATGCAGATGTTTTTCTGCCAATTAAAAATGACAACACAAACTCTCTTTTAAACTCTACTGTACAGTGGTTGCCATTGAGACACTGTGCTCTGTTGTTGTTTGTACTGCTGTGGGCGGGACTGTGATGTCATGCTGAGGTGTGGTTAAGCCACACCCCTAAAGTTGGGGCTGGATCTCTAAAGCCCCTCCCCTCACTGCCATCCCCATCACACAATCACACATCTAAACCTGCTTATTTAACACACACTTGACATTAGACCAACACAGAGACACTGTAAACCATGTACGAATGCACATAAAATACAGGCACTTTTCAAAAATTGTATCAGCACATGCTCACATACACATGTACAAAGCTGGCATCCAAGTATAAAGCATTGCCTTGGAGACCTGGGTTCACTGTGACTAAAATAAAATACTTTAGGGAGGGGCTTAAATGTCAGTAGAATGATGTCATAAAGGTTTACAAATGAAGGTAAATAACCCTACTAACTAACATAACTAACAAAAGTCACCACAACGAAAATACACAACAATGTAGTAGTTAGGGGGGAAAGGTAAAAAGCCAAAAACAGAGGGGGTGCTCAGTTCTGCAGACCCCCAGATGCAGTAGCACATGTCACCAGTAGATGGCAGTAACAGCCTAGTGTTCTTCATATGCACTGCATTCCAATTCGCATACCGTGTGCTACAAATATGTACTTTACTGGAGAAGGGAAAGTATACTTCTGAGTGCACTGCATTGACATTAACACATTACAGTAACATTATCATTTATTACCATCAATTCATATCCTAAAACATAAAAAGCAGGAGTAATAGTATGCTAGTAGCAAAACATAAGTATTGTGGTCAATATTACCAGAAAAATTATATTCATGGATGTACATTTTGAAAAAGTATATCATCCAATCATGCTTTCTATTTTCAATTTACTATGATTTGGGACACACAAATTATAATCTCATATAGGATGCATAGTATACAAATTGGGATGCAGCCATACAAAGCAGAATTGCATCATGGTATTAGCCTATAGTGAGTCTAACCATCTATCTTTATAGTTTCTAAATGCTATAAAGATTAAAAGCCAAAATGGAAATATTCAGGTTTCTGGGGGAATCTGAAACCATTTAGATCTTTGTATTGCGAGTTTAGAACAGTTAGAGATCTCACTCAACACAGTGAGTTCCTTTGGAGTCACATTCATGGAACCTGAAATGAAGCCAGATAGGTTCTAGAACACTTGTAGAATCCAAGTGGAGTTCTATAATGCATTCTGATTCTAATGCAAATTGTTTTAGAATACGGGTTTTCGTGGCATACTTTGAGAGTTTGTTCTTTTACCACCTAAAATGAAAGAGCCAATTATTGTTCCTCCAGAGTCGTTTGCAGTAATTTTCCAGTGCACTTATATATTACCCATGCAAAGGGATCTTCTTATATACGAAACGTTTAGTTTCCTAGATGTTGGAGAGAAAAAAATCTGAAAATGAATCAGTGTATTCTTCATAATGATGATAAGATAACTTTTCATATCAGAGGAGTTCAAATAGTGGTTGACTCACAAACACTCTCATTCACACACAATCTGTTTCTGCAGTTTTGAGTTTTTGCAGTGTGTAAATATTCTCTAGTTTAATCAGTGGACGCGTTTGTTGCACTATGGGAGTGTAACATAAGCACAGTGGTGTCCAAGTGTGTGTGTGTGTGTGTGTGTGCGTGTGTGTGTGTGTGTGTCTTTTGCACTCAGAGTGTTGCAGTCTTTACCTTTTCTAGTATTTTTATTTTAGAAAAAAAAAAAAGAGTACAAACGAAAAGAGTATGCTTATTGTATCACTGTTTTTCTTTTAAATTATTTACAGAGTATGACAGAAATAAATACATATGTTTTTGCATATTGCTGTCGTATGTGTGGTCATTCAGGTTTCAAACTTTTCTGACTAAGTCTGCATTTATTTGAGCAAAAATACAGTAAAAACAGTAATATTGAGAAATATTATTAGCATTTTAAATAACTTTAATACATTTGACACATGACAAAGCTGTATTTTGATTTTCAGCTTCATTACTCCAGTCTTCAGTGTCACCAGATCCTTCAGAAATCACTGATATGATGATTTGCTGCTTAAGAAACATATTATTATCAATGTTGAAAACAGTTGTGCTGCTTAATAATTTTGTGGTAACTGTGATATTTATTTCCAGGATTCTTTTATTGAATAGCATTTATTTAAAATAGAAAATATTTGTAACAATTATAAATGTCTTTACTGTCACTTTAGGTATGTTTAATGCGTCCTTGCTGGAAAAAAAGTATTAGCCTAAGTATGTGTAACTTATTTAAAAAATAAAATAAAATCATCTGTATGCTACATACAGTAAATAATAACATCACACTCCCATGGCACCCATTCATTTTTTTTTTTATGAAAACCATGACTTGATCTGCTCCACCCTAAAGTTATTTTCGGGTTAAATCTATATTTAGCCCAACTTCATGACATTCTAACACTGAACCTTTGCAAATAAATAAAGACAATGAATATAATATCAATATCAACAAACAATAAAAGGTTCAAATTAGAATCCACAAGGGATCTCTAACCTGATGCCACAGGAGAATCATTGTAAGAACCAATTTGTCTCTATAGGTCTCTACATAATTGTGCTTTAAAAAACCCAGAAGGAAATGGGCCTACACAACAACAGACCTACACACTGTTTTGAACATATTTATAACTTAGCCCCAAAATTTAAAATGTACATGTTAACAACAAAAGTGTGTGGTAAACTAACCTTGTCTGGGCAATATATTCATTATATATTGTCTGGGCAAATGTTGATTTCAACATTAACAAATACATTAATAAAATCAAATTAGTATTTGTTAACATTAGTTAATGCACTGTGTGAACTAACATGAACAAACAATGGACAGCTGTAGGCTATTTTTATTAATGAACTTTAACAAAAATTAACAAATACAGTAGCCTAACACATTTCATGGTTAGTTCATGTTAGTTAATAACTATGTTAACAAAGGAAACATTGTTATAAACTGTTACCATATGAATTTAAGCAACATCAAACATATTTCTTTATAAAGTATGATAGCTAATTAGCCTGCTAGCTTGCCATATAGCTAACGATTAGCCTGATTAGCATCACATTCAATTATTTGCCTGATTAGCGTCACATTCAATTGTTTGCCTGATTGCTTAGCCCAACTTTATGTCAGTAACCCAGAAAATGTATTAGGCCCTATTATATATGTTTTATGCCTAAATGAAAACTAATTTATATATTTTATATAATTTATAAGCTGGCTATCAATTATATATATTTTTTACACAGGTTTGTCCACGAAACAATGTTAGGGTAGCTAACGCAGATTTTAGGTAAAAGCCTAATCGATGGTAATGTAACCTATTTTGCTTTTAAACCATCACCTGTTTACTTCCATTTTAAGTGCCTTTCGTAACTGTGATTTTTCTGTATTTATAATCTGTAGTATTAAACTCAAAGCATTCCCGAAGGATAATTGTTTTGGGACGTGACACTTCACGAATGGAACACAAGATGGCAGTGTACTTTATCAATCAGCATGACTCTCAAACATTAGAGGATATCGCCACATTGCGCCTGTGAGTGAGCGTTCGGTTCGTGCGTGCAGTCTGTTGCTGTCAGATATGACCACCAGCATCCCAGGTGTAGGTTACATGGAAAATATCCTGTCAGCGATCACATACCAGCATGCACTTTAACAGCACACGTTTATTTCCCTCCACAGACCAAGTGTTTCCACTGTAAGTGCAGAAAGAGTGTGCGCTGTCCTATCAAACGCATGCAAGTGTGTGTGACGGCCGTTACCCCAGGGCAAAAGCCTGTTATTTACTTTATAAGGGCATTCCTTCGCTTACACCTCCACCAGAGAACCTAGTCATGCGTTCTTCCATATGTTCCCTCTCTCTCACATTCTCTCTTCTTTTTCTTTTGCTTCTCTGACCCCTCTTTATCTGTTCACAGCATGTCTGCCTCCATCCCTTTCTTCTATTATTCATCTCTCTTTCATTCATCACTTTCTCCATTTTTTTCTTCAGTGTTCATACCCCCTTTCCAAGTCCCCAACCACAACCCAAAAAGAAACGTGAGGGCAACGTGAGGCAAGGGACCGTCTGAGGGGGTAGAACTGAAAACTTCAGTTCTACCCCTGAACTCACTGACCCCCCCATTCCCGCCCCACACACTCACACACACCCACCCGGAGGACTAATCCAGGCATTTATCAGCCCAAATAGAGGCAAAGATAATCATTCCACCCCCATGAGATCACCTCGCTACCACCCCTGCGAGTGTGTGTGGATGCATTTATGTGTTTGTCTTCCCCTCGAACCTCAGAGCGCCACACAAAGGACACAGGAGAAGACATGCCATCTCCCTAAAACACAGGGCCTCCAAATGAGCCTCAGACTCCTGAAGCAGTCTCCAGAGTGAGGCTAGAACAAAGACATGGCTCATTCACTGAGAGCAGAATACAGCAGAGACACATGAAGACGAGATCGGTGCTCTGTGATGCCTGGATACAAAATAACCTGCTTTTTGTTCTTCAATAAAAAGATGTAAACATCTGTATAGCAAATGTCAGATGCAATAAGATCATATTTAGACTTTTCAGAGAAATACAGGTGTTTTGTAACACTTTTACTACTCTGAAAAGTCTAATATAATATTATCTATTTAGTATATTATAATTATTATGATTATATTGTTATACTATTCACTTTCACTAATATCCACATTTGTACTTATAATTTTATATTTAATTTATGATTTGTGTTATTTTAAATATTTTATATTTTTATATTGTCTATTTAATAAGTAATCTAAAATACTATTTATTATTCATATAATTTGTATTTATTGTTTTTTATTTTTATATATTTTATTTTATATTTTTATATAAATCTCTCGTTGTAACCATAAAAAGGCTACATTTCAAAGTTAGTTTAGACTTTAAACATCCAGTAAAACTGACCTGGGACCAGTTGGTTAAAAGTGAATGCAAAAATGTTTGGTTTGGAACTAAATTCATACATTTTAAGTGACTTAAGAGTCCTTGAATGTCTTAATTTAAGTCAAAGAGATTTTTTTTTTTTTGATATTAAAGTTTTTTATATATATATTTATTTTTTTTCCAAGAATTTTTCATCACCAGTCCTTCGAAATATTCTCATTCAATTGGCAGATTTGTTGACATAAAACTTTTCATAAAACAATAGAGTTGCATTGTCACCTTATTAAATTAATGACTGTACTTTTTTCTTATATTAAATAATACACAAAACACATCGCATATTTTAAAAATACATCAAATATTTTATTGTACATATTATTGTGCTATTTTCCAACATTCATCTCCATGTTAAGTGATGCATGTCTGGCATTTGTGCCTGAAAATGTTTTTATTTATACAATTAATTAATAATATATTGTTTTTATTAATATATATTTTTAATTAATATCCACATTTATTTAATTTCCACATTTTACAATTCTTTTTTTTTTTTTTTTTTTAAATACAAATTCATTTATTATTATTTATTAGATTAATTTTATTTTATTATAATGATTTATACTAACTTAAAACGTTATTTCAGCTTGCTTAAGTAAATTTAGACTAAACTAAATCCATTCAAAATTACCTTGGGACCATTTGGTTAAAAATAAAAGTGCACAAATGTCTCAGAAAAGTTAGTTAGTTCTGAGAAAGATCATCAAGTGTCTTAAGTGTCCAAATACTTTTTAACCCACTGCAGCTCATAATGTGAGCCTCTATAAAACACATTAACTTTGGACAAAAGTCAGTGAGGATGTGTGCACGAGTAAAACGACAGAGAGAAACACTAAAGATTTTACTTCCACACAAACAAGTCTTTCTCTCGCTCATAAACACAGACAATTCAAAACAAAAACACTCAGTGTTGCCAGCCAGAGGACTCAGTCTTTTGTGAGTCCTCTCTGTCATCTGCTGGCGAGCTCCCTGCCTCGACATCACATTTTAGTAGACAAAGCTGGCCCCCCCATGCACACCACACACACACACACACACACACACACACAGCTGAATGGTCTGCCTGCGCTTTGATCTGTTAGGCTGTCAGTGCCACTTGTCCAGGGTTATGGGTGGAAGTAATGACCACAGAGAGTTCACTCCAGGAAGGGCACCCCTCCGCCCTGTCCACACACACTCACATCAGCGGGGTCACAAGGGACAATGGGGTCAGCCCTACCACATCCACACGCACATGCACGCACACACCGACTTCCAAAACATGAAACTGACTCCCTATAAAAGACGCTGTGGGCCGTGATGAGGAAACTCGTCAAACACTTCCAGAACCCACACACACACACACACACACACACACACTCACACTAATATTGACCAGTACAATAATATTAATCAAAAATACCTATGATAAAAACTCAAAATGATATTGACAAAAACTAAAAAAACAAACAGTAAAACTGATTAAAAAAAAAAACATTCATATTAATCAATATGATGATTCTAAAAACTAATATTGACCAATACCATGAATAAAAAACACTATTATAGAATAATTAAAAACATTAATATTGACCAAACATAAAAACACTAATATTATTTTAAAAGCATAAAAATCTACCTATATACGAAAAAAAAAAATATATATATATATATTGATCAATATGATAATTTAAAAATTCTAATTTATAATAATATAAACTAATATAAACCGTACTAATATAAACAAATACATGAATTAAACCCCCCCACTAATATTAATTTATACAATGATTAAAATATAAAACACAGAAATATTGACCAATACCAATTATTAAAAAATGGATCAATATATAATAAAAAACACAAATATTTACTAATATTGAACAAATGGCAATTTTTAAAAAACAAACACTAAAACTGACGGAAATAGGCCTAATAATAATAATAATAATAAAACACAAATAATGATCACTATGATAATTTAAAAAACATTAATATTGACCCATAATATAAAAAAAAGGACTAATACGTTAATTAAAAAAACACTAATATTGAACAAAACTGGGGGGAAAAAACACTAAAATGTATTGATACAATGATACATAATAAAATTTATAATACAAAACACACAAATATTGACCAATACCAATTGTTTTTAAACAAATATTGGCCAATATGATCATCAAAAAACACAAATTGACTAATATGAATACTTTTAAATACCACTAATGTTGACAAATACATGAACAAAACTCCATTATTGAACAATACTGAAAAAACACTAATATTGATTAAAAAATAAAATTAAAATAAAATATTGGCCAATAAAAAGACCATTAGTGTTATGGTTATCAGTATTTTATGTTTATTTTTTCTTTGACTTTTGAAAGCAGTAGAGTTTGTCTAGAAGACACTTTCTCTCAGGAGATCTAAAGCAGGAGACTTCAGCAATTCCACATCTAATCTAATTGCCGTCACAGAGAAAAAAAGTGAGATATCAAACAATTAGTTTCTCAAGGACTTTCTCTACACTTTCTTATGTTCAACATGAAGTATCTTCTGCTAACATTCTGAGCTTTTCTCATGTTCCTCTCCATAAACGTCTTCATACATTTGTCCTCAAAAGCCCTGTGATTCATGTGCTGAATTACAGATATTAGAAAACACAGACACACCTTCACAGACACACATAAATGATGTGTTGTTGGACTTTCTGTTACTGTCACCCATACACACACCCGTTGGATGCTCTGAAGCGGTGTGCGTTATGTAAGAGCGTGTGTGTGTGTGTGTATGTAGGTCAGTTGTAGCCCGTCTCCACGCGGCGTCAGACTGTGTAATGAGTCCTGCTGTTCTGTCTGTACTGGGCATTACATCATCCCAAGCTAAGCGACCACACACAAACACACTAGCTCATGTCTGCTGTGTGTTCATACGTCCAGTAAACAGGACGACACTTGTTGTTTTAGCACTGAAAGAGGGACGCTTGCTCGCTGCATTACACTGAGACACACATCGCAACGCAGTCGTGTTTGGGGTTTTATTAGTGAGAATCCATCAATGAAATTGTTTTGTGAGTTTGTGCATGCATATGTATGTTTGTGTGACTACTTTGATGCACATCACATCAAAATGAGTGTCAGATTTAGGGTCAGGGTTCAAAGGTCATAGGTGATGGGGCACGGCAGGTCTTTGATTGCTGTTTCTATTTGAAGCACCATGTGAAAACGCAGAGGAAACACACACACACACACACACACACACATGCACATTAACACATTCTTTTCCCATGCTCCCATTGAGGAAGAAAATCACTTAGTACACATTTTCATATAATTGAAGCAGTGACAAAGTATAATTTTTTCTCTTTATTGATTTATTGATTTAAATTACATTGAAGTTTCTGCACTGTGATGACGTGTTTCCAGAGTTATCAACATAGCAAATTAAGTTTTTTTTTATATTTTCATTATATTTCATTTCATATATTTATAACACCTCGCATTATCATACCTCTGCAGTAAATTGAAAAATAAAATAAAAAATTGACACTGCTGTGTGAGTGTTTCAAATGCAACGGCTAAGGGAGTGATGGCAAATTTAACATCATTTTTGGGAAGTTGTTGTTTGATCATGGATTTTTTCTTTTTGCTATTGGAGTAAATGGAGAAACAAAAACGCAAAATCTGAGCGGCTGCTCACTGCAGACTCATGGGTGGAGCGTGAAGTCCAGCTCCCCCTCTCTGGATGTAATATGGTGTAATGAGTGGAGCTAGAAGGCATACCTGTCAAGTATCCCGTTTTGGCCGGGAAAGTCCCGTATTTTACCCTTCTTTCCCGCCGTCCTCCCGTATTAGTATTTTCCGTAAATCTCCCGGTTTTTAACCTTATTAAAAATAATAATAGCTACGGGCCCGGTCGGAGTAAAAAAAAACAAAAAAACATTCCTAACCTGAGTCTGTCAGTATAGCCTCGCTATAACTGCCACCTGCAGTAGCCTACTACAGGTACTGTAGGTGGCAGTTGTCGCGAGGTTAGTGTCTGAGGTCAGATGATGAGTGACAACCCTTACAGTCTATGGTGACAACGCGGGAAAAAAACAGAAGAAAAAAAACAGAGACGGATGATGGACGCTACAGAGACGGAATGGCACGCACAGTATTTGTAGTGTTCTCTGTACCTATTATCCTGTGCATTGTTCATAATAAAGTTCGTTAAAAAAAAAGAAAAAAAAAAAGACGGAAGGCACTCCTGCCAAAAAACAAAACCCTCATGTAAATACCGTGAATGCAAAGTCTGCAACAAATTTGTACAATAACTCACTAAAAGAGTAAAGAAAAGTTAGGCTATGTGAAATGAAAAACTGTAAAAGAAAAGCAGTATGAAAAATGAAAAAATTGTGTGGATTGAAAATAAATTGTAAATGTAAAGACAAGCAATGAACAGAAAATATGCAAATAAGCCTTTAAATAAATGCTCTTCATATACACCATTTTGTGTTTTCATTTAGGCTATAATATATTGTGGGGGGGGGGAATTTCCCTTATTTTCAAATCCAAAACTTGACAGGTATGCTAGAAGGTCCAACCACACCCTAACCCTACCCATAACTCAATCCCTCCACCCATTAGACCCAGAGAGGGGGAGCTCAACCCATGATGTCCAGAGAGGGGGAGCTGGACGTCATTTGGCCACAATCTCCATAACTGACTCTAAACAGGTTTCCAAAATACTACCTAAATCCCCAAACCTGCCATTGGTTGAGCCGGTGGGTCTCATTCTCGGACGTGCGAATGCATGTAGTTTTGTGTAAAATTTGCAATGGTATAGCCTATTATAATTGTAGCCTATATATATATTGTACAAAATATATTGTAAATATTGTAATATTATATAGGCTACTATATACAACAGTTTGTTCTGGTTCTCGATTCTGGTTGGCTGAGAGGCTTTTCCAGCCATGCAGTATCACATCGGGAACTGTTTCACTGTTAATATCACTGCGCTTGGCATTTCTCACAGCACACTTTTTTAGGTGAGAATGTAGTTATTTAGACCTCAAATATGCGACTTACAGTTTTAGTTCAGGCATGAAACTTTAATCGAGCGCCGATTGGTTCTTTCAACGCTGCGGCACCAGCCAATCAGAATTAGGTCTACTTCCAAATCCACGTAACCATATCGAAGCCTTCCTGCGCCTGTTATCCCTCTTCATTCCCAGCTCCACCTATTGAGATCTGCTACTGGGTTCTACTACCATTTATTGCAGCATCCTTTCCTTTGTTTGTTATTTTTGACTAAGCTGAACAAATTATTTTATTTGTTTATACCGTTTATCACTCATGTACCTGCCGCCAACAACAGCTTTAACTCGAAGTTGGTGCCGCGCATGCGCAGTGAGTGTGCGCGAGAGTGAGCTGAGATAACTGTGGTACTCGCTCTCTCATTTAAATTAATACCAGAGAAAGTCTAATGAGGGGAGAAGTGCCCCCAGTGGAACTGTGGTGGAACTACAACCAATAGGACTTAATAGGGCGTTGGAGTGAACAGGCTTTCCGTAGACGGGCTTTGTTAATACGGATGCATTAATTGAATGAAGGTAAGAAAACATATATGCTACCGTTTGTGCCCGTGTGCACCTGTCGCATAACTTTTTCTGTTTTTAAATTGAGCAATTTCAATCTAAATATTCAAGCAAGGAACAGTAACTTCCACATACAAACATAACAAATATTACGTTACATAGCTACATTATAGGCGAACACACATATTGGCCTAAATCTCAATAGGCCTACACCGAAAAACACAGAGACCTCAATACTTGGTACAATAACTAACATGAATGAATCATTTCGATGAATCATTTTTGAGTATGAAACTATGAATGTGTCATTTTGAGTAGAAAATGAACCCCAGATGTCACAGTGTAAATACAGCTGGAAAACAGTGAAAAATGCAACCTTATTAAATATTCATGCCCCACTGCATGATGGGAACACAATATCAGAAAGTTGAGTATAGGTTTCACTTAATTTTATAACGTTGATGTTTACGCTTTAATGTCTACAAGCTTGAATTGAGTACTTATATAGAATTTACTTTGTTTTGTTTTTATTCTTGCCTGAACTAACTCAGTCAGATAGAAATGACATTTGTTTTTTTCTGTAGTATTTACTTCACCACAGAATAATTTTGATCATTCCTAGGAGGGTTGAAATAACACAATATTTTAAAAATGAGTCAATGTTTTTAAATGTATTTCACAGAAAAAGGTGAGATAAAGTGCACAAACATTTGTGTGGGCCAACTAATAAGCCATGAAGACAAAGTATTTATTAACAGTATTTAACAGTATTTATGGTTGTATAAAGACAGGAAAATCATTGTGTTTCTAGTAATTTGCTGATCGTATCCCTCCATGTGTCGTAATCCTGAGCATATTAGCTCACTTTTTGAATTCTAACCATGTAATAGTGTGTTTGTTTTTGAGTGGATGAGTGTGAGTGTGTGTGTGTGTGTACGTGCCGGAGGAAATGTCTCCACCAGGAATGTGTTAAAGGGTTAAAGAGCCGGACTGTGTTGTTGGCATTGAGGTTGTCGTGGAAACAGGAGAGGAATGTTGAGACCTGCTGTCCCTGGTGGGGCCGCACTCAGAGCAGCCGTTTGTGTGAGTGTGTGTGTGTGTGTGTGTGTGTGTGTGTGTGTGTGTGTGTGTGTGTGTGTGTGTGTTACTGAAGTGCGCAGGCCAGGGGTAACACATGCCTGGCGGTCGTCCTGGAAATCGTCCCAACATCGTGAAGGACTTAAACACACATACACATTGATATTGCATTCACAGATATACATTTACAGTATATTTAGTATTTCCTTTTAAAGTACTTTTCAATATACCTTTCTTGAAATGAATAAACAGAGATTACTTCCCCCCAAAGTTAAAACATCTGCAGAATTCTACAGAGCCCATTACTAAGACGTTTTGCTGTATATGTTCCCCTGCACTTATACGCACTTGTTTATTAAATATTTTGGGTTTCATCTTTTCAGCTTTAGTTCCTTACAATTCCACTGATTTCCCTCACAATCAGCACAGAAAACATGAAAAATATGAGAAGATTAACTTGTCAAATGGATTTCCCAAATTTCAAATGAAATGTCAAATGAAAGTCCAAAAACAAATCCAAACCAAGCAAACTTAACTAAGACAGGGAATTATTAAAACCAAAAGACAGCTTTGCTGTTTGTGTTTGTTTTGGAGAAAGTGTGTGGAAATGCGCAGAGGCTGATCAAATATGAAAACAAACACAAATTTCATCACTTTTTCTAAACCCGGAAATCATTTGGTATGAGACATCTTTAAAATCGAATCTCTAATCTCTTTAACCCCCTGCAAAGGCAATTTCATAAAATTTCATTTTTTTTTTTTTAGTCTTTCATAGAGTTTGCGATAAAATATGCAAACATTTCTATTCCCATTATGATTTTCACATTTAGAATAATGATACAGAATGCAACTATACACTATAAAATATGATTTTTCAAAGCTGTACATAGAAGGATTTTGGAGTAGGCTTTACAAGAAAATACTTTTTTTTTTCTTTTTTTTTACTCAATTGTACGTTTCTTTGTAAATATTGGTGAAATTTACTAAGAATTTCTGAGTGAAAATAGTTTCAAAGCAAATCCTAAAATGTATTCAGCGTGTCCTGAAAATGGCACTCAAAAACATAGCTAAATACATGGACACAGTTAATGAAATAAAAGGAAAGAATAATCCTAATACTTAAAAACGATTATGAACCGTTCACCATTTTGAAGCCAAGCACATTACTCTGGCAACATTGTTGTTTGCTTGTTCTTTGTGCTGGCTCCTCCTTTCCCTGAGGGCACCATTAAATGTGTCCCTGTTCTTTCTTGTTCTCATGACACCTTTTCACCTGTTATGAGCAAAAGAGATTGAATTGAGAATTGCTAGAGATCCACTGCATCTCTTTTTCTAGTTCTAATAGCCTAATGTAATAAGCATGATTATTGCTGAAGTCCTAAAGACCCCATGAGATCAAAAATATTTGTGTTCTGTGGCTTTTAGACCTGTTAGATTCAAGGTCATCTATATGTTTGTGTACATCTGAATGTTGTCAAAACAAATGTTAAGTATTCATTTACGGTCTTTGTCTTCCAAGAAAAATGGAAATATTTCATTTTTTCCCAATGAAATCCTCTCTAGAACACCCTCCTCCCCTAATACCAACTAGCATTTGCCATAAAGACTATTGGTTATTCGAAAATTAGTTTTGATATATCCCACCGCAACTTCCTTTTTTAATAGGAAAAACATGAACAGCACTGGAAAGAAAATGAAATAATATGCTCATATGCTCACCAAAGCTGCAATTTAAAATAAATGTTCTCTATTGTAATATGTTTTTTTAAATGTAATTTATTCCTATGATGTCAAAGCTGTATTTTCAGCATCATTACTCCAGTCTTCAGTGTCACATGATCCTTCAGAAATCATACTAATATGATTTGCTGCTCAATAAACATTTATTATTATCAATATTGAAAACAGTTGTGCTGCTTAATATTTTTGTGTAAACAATGATACTTTTTTTTTTTTTTGGATTCCTTGATGAATAGAAAGTTCAAAAGAACAGCATTCATTTGAAATATATATTTTTTGTAACATTAAATGTCCTTATTGATCAATTTAATGTGAATAAAACCTTTTAAAATCTTACTGACCCCAAACTTATATAGTGTAGCTATATATTATAAAACTAATCTAAATATTTTTTCCCGTGCTACAATTCACATTCTACTTATATACCGATTTATCTCATGAAACTAAACCTATCCGGCGTATAAACCTGTATCTTGCTGAAGTGTTTTGCGAGTGTGTGATATATAAATGCATAGCTTCTGCTGGCCTGGCTTACTCATCAGTGACTCAAATTACCCTTATGCCGTTGGACCACAGCGTCAATCAAATAGTCCCACATGCTTATACTAAGATTCCCGTCTCTTTCACTGTCACACGCACATATTGAGGTGTGGAATGTAGCTTGTGATCTGATCAAAGACTTTACACTCTCCCTCAACAACACACACTCCAGTGCTGTATATGTGTTTGCTCAAATGAGTGTCTGTACTTTCTAACGTCGTGACCTAAGGAACGCAAAGGTCAGTAGAGCACACCACACCTCACACAACATGTTTATCAGAGTGCTCGTGTATAATTCGTTCATGACATGTCAAAGGCCGTGTAACGTATTCCAAATGTCACAGCGTGTATATGTTTATCCGTGAAGGCTCAGCCTCAATGTTAAAGTAATATTTAGCTAACGATATACGGGAACTGTAGTGCCAAGAATAACAGCATGCTGCAAACACTCATATATACGTATACTGTGATTTCACTCTCACGCCTTGCTTAGTTTGCCTTCTGTTAAAGCATCTTGATGACATCACTAGGGCAAAGGTCAATGACTTATAATGCGGCTCTTTTGCGTCATCACATGGAAGGAGGCAACATGTTCCCTGGTGGTTTTATAACAATTACCGGTGGCGACTTATGCTTGTGTATTATAATATTTACACAGCTAGCTTATGATTCAATCCAACGTCATCATCCCACTTACATAACTGACAAATGCATCAAACACAAACAGTTGAGAACATGCAGATTGTGTTTTTAGCTCTAATGTTGTAGACTATTACGGTTAACCTCTCTCTCTCTCTCTCCCTCGATTTCTGTAAGCTATTGTTTTTATTGTGTCTTGGGACTCACAATGTCTTAAAGAGTTACAGCAGCTTCTGTCTGTGACAGTCACCCATCTTTCTGTCTCTGACAATTTCTCTTTGTTATTGGTTTCTACATCTACACTGTAAAAAAAAAGAAGTTGAGAAAACACAAAAACTTCGGCTGTAGGACTTTTTGAAAACTTGAAAAACAAATGTTGTATTAACTTAAAGGGGTCATGACCTGTTCTCTGAGGTCCACCTATAATGTTATCAAGATTTTTACAGTGTAAATAACTCCTTTTACAGGAGTAATAAGCTATTTTCTATCCTGTTTTTGACCCTGTCTTTCGATCACTACGTTTTGATGGCCGTGCCGCATTCAAGACGTGGAAGTTATAAACGCCCACTGCTATGATTGGGTAACAGTTTTGCATATTAAAATAATTGTTGACGCATGGAATTGTGGAATTGTTTTGAAAACATTTGATTTAGAAAAAATCTCTTTACATAGTTGAAACATTTGCCAAGAATGTGAAACATTTATGTGTATTACATATGCTTTATAAGTCTTGGTTGTAAGTATAAGTACTTGGTGTTACCATTTATAATTGACAAATGATGACTTGCATGTTTCATAAACTGAATTATGAATGAATGTACCAATGATTGTTGTCACACTATCGTTCTTATAAGCTATTCAGTTCATCCTATTCAATTAAGTGAAAAATGTATACATTGTCATTTGCAGTGTACTGACGCGATCTGACTGGAACTTCATTAATAATAAAGTTCATCCATGCTTTAATGTTAGGATCATAAGTAAGGCAATGCACAGACTGTTTTTCCACAAATTGGCACTTAGGAACATCTTGTAACTCAGAGGCATCTCTATCATTTTGTTGCTGGAGTAATCCTGTGTTTGCACTTTTACTACTACATCACATCCGTGGATCGGTGGGCGGGGCTAAAGAGACAATGGGCCCTATCATACACCCGGCGCAATGCGGTGCCAGGCACGATGCAAGTGTTTTTTTGCTAGTTTCAGCCCGACGCAGTTATCATTTTCACGTCCTGCGCCATGTTGTTTAAATAGCAAATGCATTTGTGCGCCCATGGGTGTGGCGTGCTGGTCTGAAAACGAGGCGTGTTCGGGCTCATTGTTGGACCGTTGCTATTTTGAGGCAACTGAAACAGACTGCACCATTGACCAACTGAAACCTGGTCTAAAGTCAATGGCGCAATATTCTTTTTGTTATTTAAAGAGCACGCTAGTATTGTGCGCCTATAGGCGGGTGCACAGCGCTTTAACATCGCGCACAAGCAGATCCGTTTCCTCGCTAGAGAAACATTCAGTTTTTCTGCTTGCAAATTCCGCCATGCAATAGCAAATCCGCTCAAGCCCCTGCCCCTTTTGTCTCAAAATTTATTGTGCCCCTCTCTGATAAATGTAAATAACAATAATTATTAAAATAAATATTATAATAACAATACACTTATACACCATTGCCACGAACAATAATAATACAAACAAATATTATTATTTTATTTAATTTTTTTGGCGGAAGCATTTGGCGGAGGTGAAGTGGCAGTAGGCGCCTAGGCGGAGGTTTTTTTTGCAGTGCTGTGTACGCAGCAGTTCGCCGCGAGTCTTCAAACTGCACGGGCCTGCAGGTAACATTAAGCTAATACAGAAAAGTTACATTTATCCTACCATGCTACTGTAAAAGTTGCGGCAGCATGTGAGTTATGCTTAACAATCATAAAAGTATAACTCAATTTCAGCCTCATTCTGAGTCTGACAATGTCATTCGTTTTTGTCCAGGCCATAGCAAGTGTTATTAGCTTGGGGAAATACATCTAGTGAAAGGAAATTTTAAGTCCTTGTCCAGCTCTAAATTGTAAGGAATTTATATATTTGATTTCATAGTACACTTTACAAAAAGGTTCATTTGTTTATTATTCATATTAAAGTCCAACTGAAATCAAAATTGACCCTATTTACTTTGTTAGCGCATATTACTAGTCTTGTGGTGAACAATTAATCCGTGCAAGTTAAAACAAAGAAAAAAATTGTTTGCCGTCGTAATCTTTAATCAAAGTCTGAAAAGTTACTTCCGGTCTGGAACGGCGTCCCTTCTCTGATGACGTAGGTTTGACCATAGATGTCATATAAAGGCTAGATGTCTCGTGCGCGCTGCTGGCCAATGGAGGTCGACGTCCGCACACGGCGGCCATCATACCACAGGGTGCTCGCTCACTCGTATGGTGCATGTACTTTTAAATAACCATAACTTGCTCAATTTTCTACCGATTTTCAAACAGTTTGGTTTGTTATAAACGTCAGAGATGTAGCAATGACACTGCATGAATAATTATAACATAAATGTTCAAGCATTCGGAGTTATAGCCACGTTAATAACGTTTGTAAGAAACCAAACCGTTTGTAAATCCGTCAAGATTTCAGCGAGATAAGAGGATTTTTGTGCGTGCTGATCACTCACCTTAATTCACTGCTCCCCTGTGGTTAGATGGCCGCCGGTGATGCCGGAAGTGACTCCGCCTTAAGACATCTAGCCTTTATATGATATCTATGGGTTTGACGGCTTGGTTTGGGAAACGCTTAACCACTCCCCTCAAATCGTTAGTCTGTAATGAGCGAGAGATGGAGAGGAGGAGCGCTAGAGTAAAACCCTGCCCTCTGTTCAATATTCCGTTTCACTGGGAAATACGTCACAGCACTGGAGAAAAGTCGTTTGCAACTTCCGGTTCACGCAGACTTTAACTAACATTAACTAATCATGAGCAAAACAAAGGGAGCCAACAAACTCCCTTTTTATTGAACTAAAAGGCTCTAAAGTTGAAAGAATTAGTAGAACTAAAAACATTACAGATCATGTACAAAGTAAAAAATCATCAACTGCCAGAAAGTATCCAAGGGTTGTTCACAGAAAGAGAATGCCAAAATGACTTGGTAACTATCACTCTCAGAAAAAAAGGTACAAAAGCTGTCACTGGGGCTGTACCTTTTCAAAAGGTACACTTTTGTTCCTTTTAGGTACTAATTTGTTCCTTTTAGGTACTAATATGTACCATTAAGGTACCAATATGCACCCTTTAGGTACAAAAATTTACCTTTTAAAAAGGTACAGCCCCAGTGACAGCTTTTGTACCTTTTTTTCTGAGAGTGTAGCCTACACCTGTTTCAGACTGTGCTGTTGTTTGTTAGCTCAACTGTGTTGAAATTAAGTTGTCTGTCTGAAAATAAACTAAACTAAACATTTGTTAGGCTACTGTAGGCCTATTTGTTAATCTTAGTTAATAATAATACAACTTTTAATTGTTTGTTCATGTTATGTCACAGTCAGTGCATTAACTAATGTTAACAAATACAACTTTTGATTTGAATAATGTTTTAGTAAATGCTGAAATTAATATTAACTAAGATTAATAAATGGTGTAGAAGTGCAGTTCATTATTAGTTCATGTTAACAAACTTAACTAATGAAACCTTATTGTAAAGTGTTATTGATTTCATGACAGCTAACACTTTATTGAATATATACATAGGCCTACAATTTATAACATCAACATAACTAAACATGAATTCCTCATAATTACCAACTTGATTCTCTGTTTTGTTTGGTAAAGTAAATAATATTTAGTTATATTATCATCATTTCCGAGAGAGGCACTCTGACCGACTGCTGCTCTCCATCGAGTGAGATATTCAAAATAATTGTGAGGAAGTCATTAAAATATATAAAACACAACAGACAGACGGGTACTGCTTTAAATACAGGTTATTTATTTTAAAAATAAACGTTTTTTTTAAAAAGTGCCCTTTTTGGTCCTTCTGCCCCTGCCCCAGGGGAGGTCTGTGCACGCCACTGACTTGCGCCGTGCGCTTTAGACCACGCACTTAGATCGTTAAAATAGGGCTCAATGATGTAGACGTATAGGCGTTGATCTTCTTCTGCAGAGGATGTCTTTCGTTGCACTGTGATGTCATAATGTGACAAAATGAGTCGTTTTCTGAGTTTGGTTTCAATAAACACTGTTTTTGGACTAACAAAGAATTTTTTTGCGAATTGGAATGTGTGCAAAGGATTGTGGGTGATTTAAGGACACCTGACGCATCCTTCAAAATGAGCTGAATGAAGGACACGAAACGAAGGCTGCCTTCCAGGATCCTTCAAATTCAGATGGCCTTCAGCGGCACTTGATGACGTGCAGCCGAGATATGCAGCCTTAGGACGCAGCATTCCGTTTGAAAAGCACATTTACTGTTTTTTTACCTACTATATAGTTTGGAAGTAGGCATATTCGAATGCAGGGACTGATTATAATTAGTTCTATTGGCTTTAGATGTGTTGCATTACGCCACTCGTGTCTGATGTGGACAGGCCATGTGTTACAAAAAGATCTCTTGCCTAATGCATTTCACACTCCTTCTACCGTCACATCTTATTCTTAACTGAGTATGGTGCAGTAATGGAGCCGTTTCCATCGAGGACTTCACTGGCATTTCTACTGCAGTACAAACACATTCACATAGATGATTTATTGTACGCATGGCCTAAATTGACTCGGCACCCTGTGTGCCCGGTAAATCAGTTAGCTCCCAACCTCTGAGGAATCCTTTGACATTACTGAGCTCAGAGAGGAAGACCTGTGAGGATAGAAGGGCCTTGGGTATTAGCAGCAGTAAAACTGGTCTTCCAATGACCCTGAACCAACTAAGAGACGAACACATAACAGCCTTATCAGAAAAGACTTGCTATAAATTTTAAATGTGTTGGTGACACAGTGACTTCTTAGTTATGCGAGAAAACAAAGATCATGTATCATCAGTCTGTACAGTATTTCTACAGAATCTAGTTGGCATATTGTGCTCACATGCAAATTTTCTGTATATGCACAGAATATATTTCTTTGTGATGAATGAACCGGAAGTAATATCATTCATTTTTGTTGGACTACCATGAGATAATTCTATTTTTTTTTTTTCAAAATGACGAAAATCAAGATGACAACTATTTTGTATATTAGTGTTTGGAATGTTTAACGTTGCATAAAACAGACTAGATTTGTTGAAATATAATGTTTGCCGCTCGTAATTGCAAGGTTTTGGTGGCATTCAACTTGAAAATACAATCATTTTGAAGTGATTTGTGGTCTTTCCCAATCTTGTTCCCATGTCTCCTTTAACTTTTCTGTTAAAATAAGGGGAAAAAGCTAAAAATATTTCTTAAAAAATTTAATATTAATAGTTTATCATTGCATGAAACACACTGTTTCACATAGAATAGCACACAGTTTATATTGTGCAGCATAATAATATTTATTTCTATCAAAACATCTTAAAAAACCTATGTGTACCTTTTCACCCCTTCGTAATGAAAGAAATGAGCTAATATGTCATACGTCTGGGGTTTGAGGTCAGACGAGTCTTTAGGTTCAAACTGGTTATCTTGGATTAAGCTGGATCATTTTGTTTCTCTGACCCTTTAGGTGAAAGAACATCCCGTCTCTACCAAATAAGTCTTCTCAAACCTTGTCCTCATTGCGATACATATCACCTTTTCAGTCTACGCACTAATCCTCTGTTTACGACTTGAACTGAATGCTCGCATTTTACGGCATATCCCTAACCTAATCTGAGTCACACATGCTGAAACTGAATTACCCCCGAAACGTCCCGTGTCCTGCTTCAGATGAGCGCCGCATGACCGCAGCAGTATTTAGACTGTTTGTACCCAAAACGCGCCTGATTATGATTCAAGTGAGCTATATTTAGAGACAAACACACAGAAAAGGGAGTCTGAGTCAAAGATCACGTTCGGGTTGAGGGAAAACAACACTGAGAGAAAGGAACTTCGCAACCCCCCTCTTCCAAAACCACATCTAACATCCATTCAGAGAAAAGCGGCAGATAAATTATTGGCGTGTGCGCAGCTGTTTCAACTGTATGTATCAAAAAGATTTAGAACGGTTGACAGCGCGGCTCGGCTTCCAACCAAAATTGTTTTTGTTCCCGCTATTGAAGTGTGCTTTAAAACTAGCGGAGGCCTGCCCTTTAAATACATCTGATTATTCCCGAAGTTTCATGTGGCTACAAACCGATCGCTCCAAACGTTTTGATTTTTAAGGCTAGCTAGGAAGCTATCTGTCAGCGCAAAGATTGTGCCTACAGTCACTGCTAACTCAAAGTTTAATGACTGTTTATCAGTGGTTTTGGCCTTACTGTTAATGAAAGGGTGGCCTACCACCTCAAGAGCCTTGTCATCTCCTCTTGGCCTCTGATAAAAGCACCCGACTCGCCAGGCTTTGATAATTTTTACCCTAAAAAAGCTAAAACGTAGGACTTGGCAGTCAAGGAAGCTGCACAACAGACTTCGTCAGACCTCTTGTTGTGCCTTCAGGCTTGAAAGGCGTTTTAAGAGGCCAGATACTTGGCTGAATTAATGTTGCGTTTGGTGAGGTGACCCACCGACTTACTGGAACTTTTCCCCCTCCCTTCACATTTAATTACCAATTATCACATCGGAAATTCCTTGGAACGTCGGTTCAGCCATTTGCGACGTACGATTATGTTAATCGTGACCCTGAAACGGTCATTTGGTCGCAGACAGGCGTAAGCATGCATGCATACGAACAGCTCTTTTGCCAGTTTCCCCTCCGTCTGAGTTCAGCTCTACCCTTCTCAGAGTCAGATAAGGACACATCTGCTGAGTATTATCCCCCAGACTGCCGTGGGGCCCCTTTATACATCAAGCCCTCACATACTGCACACGCACATACATGAACACATGCACACTCACCCCCTCGTGGTTTTCTTCCACACTTCTACTCTGTTTTCTCTGTTCCCTTTCTGCTTCCAATGCATCGCTCTACCTCAGTTTGTTATTCTATCTCTTTTTAATCAAATTCAAACCCTATTTTTTATTAGCTGCTTTTTCCCTTCTCTTTATTTACTTTTATTCTTCATTCATGTCTTCTGCCTCCAGACCCAGAGGCCCAGGATAGTCCTGGCCCACCCAAACATGAGTTTGACTCATCCAATGGCAACCTGCTCTTTCTCTGGTACTCAGTACTAGAATCTGAGGCCTTTTCCACGCTAATAAGGTTTCGTTTGAAAACGCCGTTTTCTATCCGTTTTGGCCTTCCGTCCACACTAAGGGAATGTTTACACGACAACGATATGCTTAAAACGGAGATGTTTTTCCTTTGAGTTTTCCACGTACAGACGACACCATTGTCAAAACGATCCCCATTCACAGCACGGATCTGTGAAAACGACTAAAAACACTGTATTCTGCTGCCAGGCCATTAGATGGCGATGAAACACTACATTGAACACGTAATACGCATGTGCATGACGTCATCGTCTTCAGAGATTTGCGTTTTTGTTGTTTACACGGAGACCGTTTACAAAAACTTGCGTTTTTAGGCACCCAAAACGCCGTTGTCGTGTAAATGAACGGCCAAACCGCATAAAAAGTGTTACGTTTTTAGTTGAAAACGGTGTCGTATGAATCGTATGAGCCCCTAAGCCTATTCTGAAGAATCCAGACACAGCAGGACTCAGGCTGGACTACATCAATCCTGATACATTAGAAATATGGCGTTTTCATTTAAAAACGCTCTCCGTCCACACTAGCGTTTTTAGGCGTTTTCCAAAAGTTTATTATCCACCCTGAAATGTCGGAAAACGCTCAATTCACCTTACTGCGCATGCGTAAATCCTCACAGAAGCTCACTGAGATGATACAGATGGAAAAAAATAATAATAATGTAATCACAATTCTTCTGGCAGGATATTTGTATTTAGCAAAATATCTCAGCATTCACTGATGCATCCAGGTTGCACTCAGTCAAATGCGAGTACATTTTCTGTCATCTTTGCAGGACTGTGATATGAAGAGTGTGCAAAGTAACATATTTTGGTAACAGTGTTAAAGTGAATAGCACATAACAGGCTCAATAGTGGTATAAACATGAATATCCATTGGTACAATATGCGTCACATACACCTCTGTTTGCACGGTCCACACTACGATGCGCAAATGGCGTTTTCAAATTTATCCACTTTGGAGAGCATTATCAAAAAGCTTCGTTTTCATTTGTTACTAAACTTATTAACTGTGTTATAGTATAAAGCAGAAAGATGATTTTTGAAAGCGTTTAGTTTAACAGCTGGACCTTTTCTGGACCTGTTGTGTCTGGATTCTTCGGAGTAAGTGTGTAAGTTGTGATGGAGATGAAACTTTATCAAAGCAAAGCAGAGAGATCCAATTATACCACCCTACAACAAAGACAACACTGGGAGCATGTGCTTTTAAAAAAGTCATTGTGTGTCTGTTCTGGTATTGGACCTCCGTCATTCTCTCTGCCTAATGAGAGACCATGACTACATGTCTGGCATTCCTGTCAGTCAGCTACCTGGTTACCTATAAACACTTTATAAACCAGGTGTGTGTATGTGTCCGCGAGGAGGAGGAGGAGGGGGGTTAAAGACTTTAAAAGCTTTCTTTGTTACAGCACGTCAGCTTCATTGTTTCAATATTGCTCATTGTCCTTTGTCAGAAGCATTTATACGTTTTTAGAGGAACATAACCCATTCCTGCACCATTTGAGAAGACATAAATGATACCTCAAATAGTGCTGCTTGAGGAGAGGTGTGATTTGATCTTTTTTAGTGATCAGATAAAATGCTCATTTATGTGTATTTTATTATTCACTTCTTAGCTGACGATAAAAAAACACTTAAATTGAGCAATATCTATAGACCACAGTTTGCTTTGATTTAAATTGCAGTGGTGATTTTAAAGCAGTTTTGCTTCCATTCATAGGCTGGTTGCTTTAATATGTTTTAACCTGTGCATCACTAATCTGAAACAGTGAATGGGTACAGAGATGAGTTTACTGGAGGCTAATTGAGTTAAAGGAGGGTAACTGAGGACGGTGTCCCCAGCGAGAGCTCTCTGAATCTGGGGCGGTGAAAACAAGGACATGCAGGACTTTTTGCCAGAAAGCATGTTCCAATCTAATTACATACTAAATACTATTACAAGCTAGCAGGTTAAAGTCTTGAGAGTGTATATCTACCTCTTCTTCCACCCACACAAATTGACCCCGTACACCCCCACACACACACACACACACACACACACAGAGTAAGGAGATCATTTGCTTGCTGCTGGCCCGTCACTGAGCTCCTGCTGAAGGAATGTCTGTGGAGAACTCCATTGATGAGGTTCACCTCATGTCATTTTTTCCTTCTCCACATTCTGAAAGACTTTCCATATGTTGCAGGCCTCTAGAGCCCCAGTCTATGTGCTGCAATTCCAGACTCTCCTGTTTAGTACCTGACTCTATGGAAATAAAAGCCAAGACGTAGTAAAATATGACTAGAGGACAGATGTACAGGTAAAACCCCCATCATTATACCACTACTAGATCCCAATGGCTCGGTTTCATACTCCAGCTGTGCTAAAACACGCTCTTCATTCGAGTATGCGTACGTCCCTGGTAAACAGTTGGAAGAAAGAGTTAAGTACAAGGGCTTTATCTTTGCAAGCACACATGCACATATATGAACATGATGAACGTGTTCCTGAACACTTAATTTTTCTCTTATTTTCGATCTCCGCCATTCATTTTTAGTGGATGGTCATTTTTGACCAGTATAAGTTCAGATCAATGAGGCCTATAATCAGGCCTCAAAACTTTTCCTAATTGAAAGAAAACAACTTGACAAAAAGATTGAATCCAATATTTGGTGATAATATAGCATAATGGGAGATTTATAAGATAGGGTTTTGTAGGCCAGTATTTTTTGACCAGGAACACCACAAGGTGGGACAAATAACCCCCAACAAAGTACAAAAATGATCCCCCAAATTTTGTGAAGTAGTTACACCACGTTTGAGCAAGTCAGTACGTTTTCAGTCCAATGCGATAACATTAACATTTTTTGGAAAAAGAAAATCCTCTCCAGGTCAAAATGACTCGAACACCAAAAAAGAATTAAAATACTAAAGTTATAAGGCACTCAAAGCCGCACTATATCATGAATCTGATTATCATGGGAGGGGTTGCAGGCACTCCACTGCATGCTGTTTTTTAACATCAGCCTTATTCGCGGTATAGCCTCTCGACTTGTATGGCATCAGGGAAACACAAAGCTCAAAAGACAGTCATAAAGAGCACAGGAAACAAGAAGTTCAGAAAAGATAAGCGCTTCTACTTTATTACACGTCAAGGTTCCAGAAGATACCATTCTTCTAAATAGGGGGAGGGGTATATACAGCCCTCTCCTTACTGCCGCTCATTTCATTCATTTAAAACAAACTTCTGTTTACATGTGCATTCATCTGTACATACACTCATACTGTTTACATGTTTCAATTCATTCATTAAAGGTGACCAATCATCTGCTTGCTTTGAGCATCCATAAAACCAAACATCCCTGTTCAGTCTAATATCCACCAATCATCGGTTTTCTTTTATACAATTCATTATTTACAAAGAAGAACAAGTTTGTTTGAGATGTCGAAGGTTTGGCCACATAATGGTGGGAAGAGTGAAGCCCCACACTCTGTATCGCAACACAACCGCAGGGTGCTAAATCGACAACTGCAACCTATCGAATGACAGGCAACCTTTAGAACGGCCTATCAGATTACAGGAACATCACTGTCACAGCCAATCAGAGCTCAGGGAACCGTGTAACAAGTGTAACAGGTTCCCAAAAGTGATTCAATTCAGGGTTGGTGGGAGGATGAGGGGGAAGTCCCTGATGTGCGTGTTACATTAACCATCTTTTAAAAATTAAGAAAACTATAGAATTGTACCATTCTCTCAAAAAGATTGGATTATACATTTTACTATAAAAGCAAATATTCCCAACAAAAAGAAACTTAAAAACAGTAGACACATTTTTAAAAACGCGTGTCGAGATTCTTAAGGAAAACAAAAATTATAATGA
This sequence comes from Leuciscus leuciscus, assembly GCF_965113295.1. NCBI lineage: Eukaryota > Metazoa > Chordata > Actinopteri > Cypriniformes > Leuciscidae > Leuciscus > Leuciscus leuciscus. The sequence continues at coordinate 27,989,464 of NC_138733.1, forward strand.
AACACCAACCATGAAATGTTAAATACTTTCACTCTTAAAAGAGAACCAAGAACAACATTTCTATATATTCAATAATTTACAGATTGTTCATTGTTTGTTTAATTTCAGCAGCAAACATGACAGACATTTTGAGTTTTGTTCTTTGTTAAACCTGCTACTGTGACTTTACCATCGCCACAGCATATTATTTATAACCAAAAATAAACCATACGAAATAAAAGATTCAACTGAAAAAAAAAAAAAAAAAAGTTGCAAGCAACTCTGACTGGCTTCCAAGGCTTAACAGCAGGATGCTAAAAATGAAAAAAATAAAAATAAGTACTGCTGCCTGACTGTAAAAACCACTTGCACTTAAAGGATTAGACGTTTACGGAAACTTTACGACACATTCTTGTGCAAGTCTTTGTTCAGTTTGACCAACTATCGGTACAATTTGATCAGAAACATTAGTTACAGCATGAGTAAGCTGTTTATTTAGCCCAACCAGGGCTGTAAGGCCTCTTATTCACTTGTGATGTTAGCGTCATATTTAAAAATGTTCGCCCGACATCATTCACAAAATCTCAACTGAATTGTCAGTTGCCAAATCAGGTAGTAATGGAAAATTCAATCTATGGTAACCAAACCCGTGTGTATAAAAATATATATATATAAATAGTACCAAAAGGACTTTTTTTGGGTGGAATTTTGTTTGGAAGCCGACATATACTCTATATGAGATATTCTCTAATTAAATTAGCATGAAAACAAAAAAACAAAAGATTAAAAAATTGTTTTCGAAAAAAAAAAAAAAATAGAATAGTACCAAAATCTTTTAGGATTGAGTTTTGTTTAGAAGTTAATATATATTCTATACAAGACATACTCCAACTGATAAAAAATTGCATAAAAATAAAATAAAATAATAATAAGGTTTAAAAAAAATAAAAAAAATGGGGTGGAGTTCTGTTTGGAGGCCAGTATAAACTCCAGATAAGTTACATGCTTATTATTACAATTAAACAGGATGTAATGTGAGCAGGTATGAAATGAAACCAGGGTTTGACAGACATCACAGTGTGTGTTTGGCAGCATGAGGTCAGTCATGGCTCACAGTGCTGAAACACAGTGTGTGTGTAAACTCTTTCGTAAAGTCCTGAGGTCAAGTCTGGCTGTTTGAGGTCGTCCATACTGGGTGTATAAAAGTGTCTAATTGAGAGCTGGATTGCAACATGTAATCTCATCTGTAATGGAAATGTCTGGCAGTACTGAAGGAAACGGGTACAATCAACACTGTTGCAAACCCAACACAATATGGCTGCTTTGTAAAGCATCCCTGTACCAAAAACATTTGTACCATCATTTACAGAAATATTATTAATGTAACATTGTTTTAGAGACTACTACCTCTACTACTGAAGTAGCATTGCCCTTCACCCCAAAAAGGTGCCATTTTACCATGTTTGATCATGGTAGAAATCGATTTGTACCGAGTATGTAACAGTTGAACAGTAACGTCTGGTAATGTCAAAAAAGGTGCGCACAGTGAAAGCCCGGTTCTGGGAGATTTATGGTAAGTGGAATCCAGCATTTGTGAGGTCCGGATACGTGATGTTATGAGATCTGTTTTGTCCATATGGGTTTGGGTGATAATGTGGTCCTGGAAAATGAGGTTACTGAGTTTATTGAGGTCCAGTTTTCTGAGGTCCGGCTTGTGGTGAACGGGAGAGAGAGATTTTGAGTCTTGGTGCTTGAAGAAGCGGTGGCTTTCTACTCTTCATTCTGGTGGAAAAAAAGGGGAAAAGAACATTAGCAAGATGATCAAACAGCCACGGACAACACAAAACAAAACCTAAGAGCGCTATTTACAGTAGAAACACAGTTAATCTGCTTTTTTTTCCTGAACACATTTGACAGTAGCGCCTTCTCGTTCACCAAAACAAGCAAATCCTCATTTTCTTCGTTTATTTCAAAACACTCTTTCTTGGATCCTTCCTTCAGCCTGAGGAGTAACTGACCTTGCCAACGGTTGATAAACAAGCATCATTGTTTCCCTGGAAACGTTCAACACAGATTTGAACAGCCAGAGAGGAGCCAAAAGCTTTATGACATCATTGCTCGGCAGAGAGAGAGAGAGAGAGAGAGAGAGAGAGAGAGAGAGAGAGAGAGAGAGGGGGAGAGAGAGAGAGAGAGAGAGAGAGAGAGAGAGAGAGAGAGAGAGAGAGAGAGAGAGAGAGAGAGAGAGAGAGAGAGAGAGAGAGAGAGAGAGAGAGAGAGAGAGAGAGAGAGAGAGAGAGAGAGAGAGAGGAGAATCCACTCTCTTTCTGTTTGTCTCTCTTTATCCATTCAACAAGCGTTTGTGAGCCTCATCCGAAAGTGGCGTTCCCGACTCCTGCCCTGTTCACTCGCACTGTTCTTTCTAATCCACTCAGACACACACAAACAACTACAAGCTGTTTTTATTATATAACACTCTCACTGACTGTGATTAAAAGATCAGAATGTAGACACGCACACACACACACACACACACACACACCACACACACACACACACACCCGTTCACGATCACTTCCGAAAAAAATGGCGACGGCATTAAGACGTCACTCATATGTGCCGTAATGCTGAGCTTATGACTGGTCATGATTTCAGATACGGGGTTTAAAGTCAACATGCAAAGCCACGCTATTGTATTTCTATAATGTGATGAGAAACTGGATATATATAAAAAAAAAAAAAAATTACTCATCCTCATGTTGTTTTTAACCGGTATTATTTATTTCTGAGTAAATCTGTAGCCATTTACAGTTGCTCTGCAACATATCACAGGCAAAATCCAGCCATTCCAATAGGAATCTGCATAACTGGGTGTTCTATCTATGCAGATTTCGCTGGTTTTCAAACAGAAAGCTGTTTGGTTTGAAAGTGACTTCTGTGCGAGCCGTGCTTCATACATTGCGATACACTATTGATAATGGATCGTTTTTGTCTGTGAAATGTCACTGAAATTTGAGACTGCATGTTAACACAGAGTTTTTTGAATAATGAAATCGTTCACTTTACAATGAATGGGGACTACGTAAAACAGCATACAAGTATAAAAAAAGTAGTCCATACAACTTGTGTGTTACATTTCTTAAGTCTTCTGAAGCCATATGATAGCTTTGAGTTAGGAACAGACCAAGTCAGTGATTGAATGATTCGGTTGACAAATAGAACTGATTTGGTTCTTGAATTCCATTTTTTTCCACTGATTCATTCAAATGATCCAACTCAAAAAGAAATATTTGTTCATGAAGCACAAGTTGTATGGACTACCTTGATGAGACTTTGCACCTTCAAATGCTCCGGCCCCTGATCTTTGCAACGGCATAAAAAAAAATGGAAAAGAACGATCAGTAAATTGCTTATGTAAAATCACACACCGCATAATAAAGACAGAAGCTGCGTTTCCATTACCCTTCTAATTATGCAAATTGAAATTGTGAATTGAAAATACGCCCAATGGAAACACGGGCAATTCGAAAAAGGAATATTTCCCAAAACTGTAAGGGAAAACGTTCCCGTTTTCTGGAAACCAGGCTAGAGAAGTACATTTGGAACAACATGAGGGTAAATGATGACAGAATTTTAATTTCGACATGTACTATCTCTTTAAGAAATTAAATAAGGTCAATTTTGACGTTCTCTTTTACTAAGTTTGCAAGTGTTTGTATCCGTGTACGTATTCCTTGACAAACCGCTGCCCTCTTTCCATCCAGCCGACATTATTCTGACACAGTTCTGCCCTGGAATACACAGCCACTCCTGTATCGGAGTGAGCTTATTTGTTTAGACTGGTCTGATTTTGTTCCCAGACCTTTTACCTGAAGCTGTTGTTGCTTTGGACACAGTCATCATGATGTCATACATGAAAGAGCACTATCCATTACGACATGGAACGACTTGCTATATACACTCAAAACAAATACAGATTCATCACTTAACCTCTAAAACCAATTGTGATCCTTTTCCATTACTTATTTCAACTGTACACAGAAGGCATGCCACTGGGCCCTGTGAACGAGCTCACGGTTATGATTAGGCCCCAGTTTAAATCTATGGGAAGGACCAGGCTTGAGCTCACAGCTGAAGAGGCAGTGGCTTGAGACAAACCTCAGCTATAAATACAGCTGTGCAGCAGTGGAGCAGAGAGCCGCGGGTCTAATAGCGTAACGCTGAGAACATGAAAGCCCCCTCACATCTCCGCAGCAAACCCGACGTCAAGCGCTTTTATAGTGCGGCCATTTTTAGGGCCTCTTTCCTCTTTACTTAGAAAACCAGAGAGATGGAGAAAATTGCAGAGGGTGAAATTATAAGCTGCCGGACTGTGCAAACACGTAGCGTGGGAAAAAAAAAAAAAAAGAAGAAGAGAGGGAGTGCCACTCAAAAATGCCGCTCCCGGAAGTCACAGCATCCCGGAATGAGGGGAAGGAGCTACTGGTAGTGTTCTGCATTTCCAGAAATCAGATTCTAGAATTCTATTCCTGGAATTAGTGCACTACAATATGCATACATCTCAATTACACAACTGATATATTCTTTATTAGTACTGAAAAGTAAAATTGAAAATGCACTGCACTACTGTTCAAAGGTTTGGGGTCAGTAAAGGAATTAATCCTCTTATTCAGCGACAGCAAAGATAGTTATAATATTACAAAAGATTTCCATTTCAAATAAATGCTATTCTATTGAGATTCATCAGAGAATCCTTGAGAACAAATACGTATCAGTTTCCACAAAAATATTAAGCAACGCACATTTTCATCATTGATAATAATAAGAAACATTCCTTGAGCAGCAAATCAGCTTACTAGAATCATTTCAGAAGGATCATGTGACGCTGAAGAAAAGAGTCTCAAGATTTTAATGTGGCTCAACAGAAGAGCTCAAAGACCGATATCATGCCAATGAAATATTTCAGAATTTGGAATAGTTATAACATTTGTGGATGCTATAGAAATTGACAATGTAAGATTATTAAAGTACCTTTGCAAGGCCTGGGAAATACCTTAAAATACCTTACAGAATTCCAAAAATTACGAGGTACTGTAGTCCCTCGCCATTAGTTGAGCTGATGTTATTAAGTCCAGCCCAACTGGGCGACTAAAACAGACTGCAATAACATTAGGATCTCACACTTTACCTTCAACATCTCACATACTTCATCCATATACCCTGTGGGACTATCCTAGTCTCCTTACAATATTGATTGTAATCGACAATCGACAGCTTGACTTTCCCAAAGGGTATTTGTGCCTCTTTTATCCTTTTACATGCATAAACATATTACATGCATCACATGCATGTGTTAAAATAAGCACATGTAATAGAAGCCAGCATTACGGCGTATTGTAACGTCACACACTCTCAGTACAGTTATCTGCACACTCATACAGCGTCTGCAGAGGTGGGATTTGGAGCTTTACTCTGCAGAGAGCCTTATAAGGCCGCGAGTGAGGGGTGGTGCTCATCTACCATCAGCTCAATGAACTAACGTCATTCAGCCGTGTAACACACACACACATACACGCACAAGCATGCTGTGCCAGGACCCGGGAGAGTGGGGACATTTTTAGCCCACTGAAACTTCCACACACATCCATCCCCACGCGCTGCGAGGGATATGGTTACAGATGTGTGCCGCAGTGTGTGCTGACTGACGTCAGTACACAGGTCGTATTCGCTGAGAGAGAACATTCAGCGCTGATGCCAACACACACACACACACACACAGACCACGGGCTCTTGATGAATTCAATCCTAGACTTCTGAAGTGAGATACGCTTACTGAACACAATCAAACTTACACTCGTACAGACACAAAACAAGGGATGTGCATGTGCATCAACTAGTTGACGAAATGATAACGCTGCTGGCTAGTCGACATTGAAAATACTAGTAAATGAAATCTTTTGTGCACATTTACGTTTTGCTTTAAATTTGTACAAAAACTACATTCAAATTAGTGTCAAGTTAATATTATAGTTTAAATTAACATTTTATTGTATTTCTGGAGCGGAAAGTAAAATAATTTCATTTTATTTAAGACTTTGCAAGTGCTAGTTTTCTCCATGCCTATCGCAGCTCAGAGAAATATCCATTCAAAGGACATACTTGCTTATATTTGAGAAATTCTGTTTATAATAGGCTATTGAATTTGTAACTATTGGTCCTGCACTGCCTATTGATTCAGTTGTTTTTTTAATAAATATGTCTATATTAGTTCATGTTGATTAAGTGGATGCTTAAGTTTAATGTACAATGATCATAATGCAAAGCAGGCACACTGCATATAGTTTTCACCGGCATTCATTGGGGTTTGATTAATTGATTAAGGAATTTCAAACAAATTGCTTTTTTGACTTTCCTCTGGGGGTTAGAGTAGTCGATTTCAAAATTTCCATTTAAATTGCCCCTATTATGCTATTTTAAAGGTTCCTAATTTTGTTTTGGAGGTCTCCAACAATAGGTTAACATGGATCCAAGACCAGAAAACACTTACATTTTCTCATAATATACATTGGACATCACCACATTTCTCTAAGAGTCTGAAAACGGTTTATTTGAAGATTCAGTCTCTCTGAACCCTTCCTTTCCGAGAGCCTACTCTGCTCTGATTGGTCAGACGACCCTGTTGTGATTGGTCTACCGCTTACAGATTAACATATCTGAATTTCAGCTCTGCTTGAAAACGTTGTTTTCTCTGCACGTTGGCAACACGAACCAAACTCTTCCAGTCTCTGCTACAACTACAGTGTTCGATGGTGGGTCAAAGTAGACGTCGTTCGCAGGGCAGCCAATGAAGACCATAGGTGGGCATTATGCAAATTTTTTACATTATGACGTAGGTAACAAAATTGGAAGGTTGGAATTGCTGAAAGCTCGTTTCAGCAGTTCAGAATTGGTTCTTTATTTTGGGAGACAATAACTTTTATTTGTCATGCACTTAGATCTTTAAAACATTGCAGCCCTTTATATTCACAAACAGCTATATTACACGCTTCATGAAAGGTAACATCTGAAAAAGTATAATAGAGGCAATTTAAACATTAATGAAATCAGTCTTGGCGCACATCCCTAAACAAAACGATGACTAGGAACTTCCTGACTACCTCACGACCGGAGAACTTTGCGTTCTCACAGCGCAGGGGGAGAAACCACACACACAGCCACATCAGAGGTTTCCACAACACACCCCGAAATAACACACCAATGCAGAATTCAGCCGCAGTTGAAGGAAAAAACGGATAAAATGTGAAATTAATCGAAGGTTCAAAACATCCCGATACAGAATGAGGATGAAATGTTGGTGTTTGTGACAAGCGAACACAATGGTGCGGCCCGTTTTGGGGGCCAGAGAAAAACAAAGTGGCTGTATCAGCTCTGTGTGTGTGATGTGGAAGAGACAGCGTGTGCCAAATACCATTCCCTTTAGCAAAGGAAAAACTTCCATCTCCCACACACACACCAGATGTTTTGCCTACTTCAGCAAGTTGAGACACACACACACACACACACACACACACACACACACACACTCGGTTTCCCCTCCCCTCGCCGCTGCACTCATCCTAGGAGCTGTAAACTGCAAGACTCAAAGCAGATTTTCTCTGCCCAAGATGGCCGTCGGCCGCTGGCCTCTTTTGATACAGACGTGAGGTGAAAGTTGCTGCTGCTCCTCTTCGTCGTCTCTGACTCCTCACATTCCTCTGAACGTGAGAAACTGCCGATCTTCAAAGAACTTATCAGGGGAGGCTTATGGAGACCTACTTCACACAGCTCACAAAGGCTCTCTCATGTTCGCTCACACCTTAAAAGCGGTAACATGTCTTGATAGAAAGGGAGAGAAACGATATGACTTATGACCTTCACAAAAATACCATGGGAAATTAAAGATTTTCTGGACATGGTATCCAAGGTACTTCACAGACACTATTACCATGTTACCACCATGTCCGAAAAACATGAAAATACTAAAGTACTTGCATCAGGGTGATGGATCATATAAATACAATGGTATTAGAATACAGTAATAATATATAAATATGTATGCAAAAAAAGTAAATGATTAATATTTCCAATGTCGACTAGCAGCAGCATTATCGTTTAGTCGACTAGTCTCGCACATCCCTAATGCTAACAAATTGATGAGTTGACAACATAAAAAAAGTGAGGAAATCCATTGCCTTAAAATTTTTAAGTAAATAAACTAATTGAAGAAATTAAGTTATGTGGAGTTCACATATACTTCCATAGATAAATATGGAAGTACCATGGTACATGAATATTGAAAATCACATGGAAAGCAAATGATGAGGAAAGACTTGGTTAATTTAAAGTTTATTTTTGGTGAAGACAGATATAGAAGTCTCATGATAGACAGCGACAGAATAAAAAGACCAAAATGTACAAGAGGTGTGAACTTCACCTGACAAGAGTCGGCTCTCAATGTCGAAACTCAGTGTCCCTGATAAGCAAGAGCAGCATGACTCACTTACACGTGATGTACCTTTAAACAAAAGGCATCTGACAACAAAGAGCTGGAGCTCGCAACGCTAACTATTACACAGAAAAAGGGGGCGAAAAAAGAGAGAAAAGAGAAAATAAAGGCGGCTTGCTTGAGGCGCAGGCATGCCTGAGCGGACTCACTGGAGAAACTTTCCACTGACGCTCTGACCTCAGCGACAAGGGCGCACACACACACACACACACACACACACACACACACACACACACACACACACACACACACACACAGAAAGACTGCACAACAAATCCAAAACTGTCAAAGGCGACCTGTAAGCGCTCACACAGTGCGTAAGCCTCTCTGTGAAACATGTCCCAGAACGGCTTTCGGCTCCGCGCCACGGTCGTATTTACCGCCAATAATGCAAACACAAACAAAAACAAATGTCAGTCAGTGACTTTGCCACAGCTTCATTTGGATGGCGTCTACTATGTTGTTGTGGGGAGAACTGTGAGGAGAAAGATTTACCGCTATCCTCTAAAAGCAAATATAACATCGTAAAGAATAATTCAGAGTCGTAATTATCGCACATCACCTAAAACAACGCTCTCACTCACACACGTCTTTCCCTGTCATATCTTTATGAACTCTCTGTTCTTGCATTGGCCTTGCCCCAACCCTGACCAGAGAGAGAGACGGAGAGAGAAATAAAAAGAGGGAGAGAAGGCGTGCGTGTGGCTGGGGTGAAGTAAGGACATGAAGCTGATGGATCCAACTGGGCCATGAGGAACTCGTCCAGACCAACAGAGCTGGGAGGAGTGGAAGAACAGTACCGCTTCTCTCTCAAACACACACACACACACACACACACACACACACACACACACACACACACACACACACACACACACACACACACACACACACACACACACACACACACACACACACACACACACACACACACACACACACACACACACACACACACACACACACACACACACACTAAAAGATACAAACAAAGACTCAGCACTTTTGCTCAACAGAACTAAACATACATATGTAAGACACATGGAAACACATACTAGGGTTGTCATGACACCAACATGTCAGTAGTCAATACAACAGCAAAAACAATATGCTATAAACAACCATAAGCATCAATTTTATTTTTATTTTAGTACCATATGAATTTTTTAATGCATGATTATTTCCCTTAATATGACATTTAAATCACATTTGCAGTCCATCTAACACTCACTAAATCTTTTAAAACTCTAATAATTTGATAACACTTTTGTAATCTTTAGCAAATCTCAAAATTAACATTTATTTGTTAGATCTATCTATCTATCTATCTATCTATCTGTAAAATAGAAATCTTTTGTAACAATATAAACTACCGTTTAAAAGTTTAGGGTCAGTAATTTTTTTCTTTTTTGAAAGAAATTAATACTTGTATTCAGCAAGGATGTGTTAAATTAATAAAAGTGATAGTTAAGATTTATATTGTTAAAAAAGATTACTATATACAAATGTGATTCCTTTTACCCTTTTATTCATCAATGAATTCTGAAAAAAGTTCAAAAAAATGTAATATATGTATGTACATGTATATTGAAAATACTTGTGCATCTTATTATTTGAAATGGAAATATTGTGTAAAATTGTCTTAACGGTTACTTTTGATCAATTTAATGCATTCTTGCAGAATAAAAGTATTAAATTATTTTATAAAAAAATCTTACTGGCCCCAAACCTTTGAACGGTGGTGTATGTAAATATCAGTATTGACAGAACTTTAATACTGGTGCGTCGCACCCCAGTTTTATTTCAGGATTTAAGTGTTGATACAATTCCCAACCTAACACGTATACATCTTGACAGCATCTAAGGAATGGGCACATCTAGTGCTGTCAAGGAACAAAGTCTTCTGTATTAAAGCTATTAATAGACTTCTGACTTGTCAGTCCAGGCATTGCGATCTCTTAAAAACAGACCCCTATGTCCCGTCCAAAAGTCCATACCTTTCCAGCCGGTGGCCGCACTATGGGACACCAACCAGTGCCCGACAATGCAAAACACTCTGCTCTCATTCATCCATCCGTCTGGTTCAAATGCCTGTCAAGCAGTGGTGGAATAGCAGCACGGATCAATCCCTACAAACCCATGGCTCACGTCCACCCATTTGATGCCAAGTCTCATGGTGGGAGCTTGAACACTCTGATACCTGGCCAAGCTCACCACATCCTTCCCTTCCGTTCCGACCCTAACCCTAAATAGTAGCAACACATTAGCAGTGCGAGTTCTCTGTGTGAGATTTCTGACAAACTTAGAACTACTTTGAAGAACAAAAGGGGACGTGGGAGTTCATGTGGTTCTATCTTTGGCGGATAAAGCAAAAAGTAATGCTCTGATGTGGAAATGATACAATAACCACAGAATTCAACATTAATTATATAAATGAGAAGAGTAGTCATTTATGCGAGTAATCACGTCTTGGATAGAGCTCATATTTGACTTCATAGCACCAGATAGAAACTGATTTTTTTTTTGTTACTTCCACTTCAGTTTATCAGCATATCTACAAAGCCAAGATGTTAGAAATGTACTTTCTGTTATAATCTCTATACGTCTGCACTTCAATATAAATAGATAGTTGACTCAAAAGTGATAACTGTCATTATTTTCTGAACCAAAACTTGTACAACTTTCTTCTGATGAATACAGGAGACATTCTGCAGAATGTCCACTAAGCTCTTTTCTGCACATTGAAATTGGTTTGAGGACAGATGCTGTCAAGCTCCAAAAAAAAAAGAGCAAAAATGCACAATACAATAAAATTATTAAACTATTGTGAGTGAATTTCAAGTCTTATGAAGCCAAACGATAACTTTGTGTGAAGAAACGTTAAGCAGTTTTAAGTCGTTTATTTACTGAAAATGTAGTTCTCAAAACTCTTGCTTTTGTACAGCTAATACCATTATGCAAAAGAGAACATAACATTTAAGAGATTTTTTTTTTTTAAATCATGGCAACTGTTTTTTTCTTCCCAAAAACAATTACATGACTTCAAATTGGATATATAACTATATAGCCATATACTGTAACAAGAGAAACTCTTCACTGTTTTTTTTATTTTATTTTGTCCTTTTTGGAGTTTGACAGCCACAGTCCACTGCTGATGTATGGAAAACAACTGCAGAAATATTCTTAATATCTTCTTTTGTGAAAGTCATACATGTTTGGAACAGCATGAATTTTCCTTTTTGCGTTAATTAATTAATTAAAATACATTCTAATTTCCTGTCAAAAGTTTGGATATATATATATATATATATATATATATATATATATATTTCATGTTTTCAAAAGAAGTCTCATGCTCATCAAGGCTGCATTCATTTAATTAAAAAAATACAGTAAAACAGTATATTGTGAAATACTACTACAATTTAAAGTAACTGTTTTCTATTTGAATATATTTTAAAATGTAATTTATTCCTGTGATGGTAAATTTGTATTTTCAGCATCATTACTCCAGTCTTCAGTGTCACATGATCCTTCGGAAATCATTCTAATATGATGATTTGCTACTCAAGACATTTTTTTCAACTTTGATAATAGTAAGAACAGTATTTTTGTGGAAACCATGATACATTTTTCAGGATTCTTTGATGAATAAATTCAATGAACACTGTTTATTTGCATTTATTAAATTTATAGAAGCCTTTATTAAATAGGGAAGACATGCATAAAATGTTACAAAAGCTTCCTGTCACTTTTGATCAATCCTTGATGAATTAAAAGTATTAATTTCTGACTCTCTTTTTCAAAATCTTACCACAAATGTTTGAATTGTATCACAGTTTCCACAAAAAAATCTAAGCAGCAAAAAAGTTATCTTACAGTTTTTTTAATCATAAACATTGATGATAATAACAATAATAAGAAATATTTATTTTAGCAAACCATCATAATAGAATGATTTCTGAAGAATCGTGTGACACTGAAGACTGGAGTAATGATGCTGAAAATTCAGCTTTCACATTGCAGAAATAAAACTACATTTTTAAATTGATTAAAACAGAAAACAATTCTAAAAAATTTTTGTTTTTGTGTTTATTAAATAAATACAGCCATGGTGAGCATAAGAGACTTCTTTCAAAAACATAAAAAATGGTAATGTTTCCAAACTTTGGTCAGGTACTATATAGATGATATATCTATAATGTAGATGAGATGCAAGACAAAAACACTATGAAAATGGAAAGCCTTCAAATATATCAGATAAAGAACTGAGGAATCTTTGCACAATCTTCCACATTACTTGGATATTTGTCATTTCTGGTGGCCTATGTGCTCTGAGCATCTGCAAATTTTTTACCTTGATACTAAAAACACAATTTGTATGAATGCACATGAGTACTTTAAAATGTTCTGAGGGCTTAAAGGAATAGGTTATCCCTATTAAGCAAACATTTTACAGCTGCCTTAAAACACTTCAAAGGAAAAACAAATCCTATATGCTGTATGGATGTAGATGGGTCATCCTGCATGAAACACTGATTGGAGAATTTCTGGTTCCTCTTACACACGGCCTTGATCAGTTAATCTCTTAAACCCTCCTTATTTCCCTCTCCTTCTACTGTGTGCCCCTTCCTACCTCTCTCTTTACTTCCTCTCCATCCCTCCATATCTCTGCCTGGGTCGACTTTAACAAGCGGCTCTGTAAAACAGGCACAAAAGCTGCTGTTACATTCCAACCCTGGAGCTACACACACACACACACACACACACACACACACACACACACACACACACACACACCTCTCATTTCCCCGTTCACACGCATTCCAAGGATCTCATCAAAGAACAAAGCACTAGACCTGCCAACCTCATCCCACTACTGATGACCTTGACAGTGATCTCTAGTTCAGCCATTTTTATGAACCTGCTTCCTGCCTGATCTATCGCTGCTAATGCGTCAAATAGAGATTTCCATAATCATTTGTAATTTAAATAAATACTCAATTAATAGTTAACATTAACAATGCAAAATGCACTATTACTATTGCTCATACTTAGGGGCTAGGACATTTCTGTACATGATGTGCTGCATAACTGCATCATTTAATAATGACAGATCAAAATGTTTAATTTATTGAGGGAAGATGTGCAATTACTTTTCTATGCATTCAGAATTAGGATTTTGGTGGAGGATAAAGCAGGAAAATATAATTTCCATTCTTCAGAAAATGAAAAATAATAGGCCTAATCATTTTCTGAAGAATGTAAATGAGATAAATAAAATATAGGCTGTTAACATACTAAAGAAATTGGAATATTGGGAATTTTTTCCTGTTAAAAAAATTCAGACTGCTACATATGAATGCGTTTAGAGTTCTGTTCAAAAGTCTTGAGTCAGTAAGATTTCTCTCTCCTTTTTGGAGAGAAATTCATACTTTGTTCAGCAAACATGCATTAAAATTTAAAGACTTAAATGTTGTTACAAAATTCTTTATAATATATTAAAATAAAAAACAGTTATTTTAAATTGTAACGATATTTTAAACGCTGCTTTTAATGTATTTTTGATTAAATAAATGCAGCCTTTGTGAGCATAAGATACTTCAAAAACATAAAAAAATAAATTCAGAGACCCCATACTTTTGAAAGGTAATGCATACTCAGTATACATCAATAGAACAATACAATACAACTAAACATTAGCCTAATTTCAACTCAAAACAGCTCCCTGATTTCATCCTGAACGGATGCTTTGGTTCTACCCTGAATAGCCATGATTTCTCTCTGATCTGATTATGATCCCAGAGCTCCGCCTCTAACCCGTCAGGCTGCTGCACAATGGCATTTCAAATCTCTTAAAGGATGCAAAAAAAGGGAGGGAAAACAAAAAGGAAAACGTGTTTGAAACGGAGCAAGAGGGAACGAGAAGGATGAGAGAGAGAGAGAGAGAGAGAGGACAAGAAGCCACTCCGCAGGGTGACCCCCATCACGGTGGCCTGAGGTGGGCTGGGCTTATAATCGTCTCACTCTCTGACCAAACCCACCAAAGAACTCTGTCACCCCGCCCCACCCCACTGCCCAATCCTAATGCGGCTTTCTGAAGCCCCCGACGTCTCAGCCTGTGGCCCCTTAATCCACTGTGACACGGGGAAAAAAGCAGTGCAGCAACAGCGTTACCATAGAGATGGGTGGCACTGGCGCTGAACCACACAGGAGCATGCCATGGGCAGCACATGTGCCGATGAAATTAGGAACTGTAGGTTTAGACAAAAAACCTGCCAAACACGGGCATTTCTAAGGGGCTAAAGAGGAGGCGGCATTACACACCTCTTAATATGCCAATATCTCAACTCTCCTTTCTCAGAGATGCAAACTCACCAGGGGTGACAAAGGTGACAAATTTGTGACATTTCTGTATTTGAGTCCTTAATATGGTTATGCTCACACACACAGTCCAGTGATTTACAGGAGTGACAACCTCATTCTATAACCGAACTCACACCTGTACATTTTCAGGACTCACACAACCGCATTCTCGGAAAACTTGCGCAGTGTGAAAGAAACCGACTGGACAACTAATCGGTCACGTCATACAGTGCGAGTGAGCTGCTCTGTGCTGCACAATCGCGTGTCTACCGTGTTTCGCTTTAGAAGAGATACAGTATGAGCTGTGTGACATGAGCTGTGTTCTCAACAGGAGATACTCCAGTCAGTGCGATGAAATTTCAGTGAAATTAGACATTTTTAATCCAAAATAATGCACTGTCCAGTCTGTACTGCACTTTTAGTCTATGCCTATGGTATGGTACTTTTTTTGGGGGGGGGTTTACCAGTGGTGTGTGTGTGTGTGTGTATGTGCATAATAAGTGTATAAGAGGAAAGAGAGAGAAAAGAGAGAGAAAAGCAAGAGCAAATTTTATCAGTCAGCATCCAGTACGGTAAACAGTCACAGCACTGTACTAAGTTTAAACAACTAACATTTACTTAATTCCTTTCTCATTTCCACTAAAGTCCTGAGCAGTTCCAGGCAAAAAACATTCGGGGCTCTAGACTAAAATCATTCAGAGCATATACAGTAAGAAGAGGTGTTTCTATTTCCTGCAGATGATGTTCACTATGTTGCATTTATTGCAGCCGTGTTAAAATCATCACAGCTCTAGTCTCCAGAGACACACAGGGGGTTTTACTAAAATACCAACATAGACACATAGGGCTTCCTAGAGTAAAAACATAAATTGGTTACACAACAACACTGAAGCCCCTGTGCACTCTCACACCCCTGTGCACATGGAACAACACACACACACAAAGCACTCTTCTCACCCCATCAAAACAACTGCTTTCTTAGAACAGACTAGGGCAAATTCATTACACAGTTGAGCAAAAAAACTAAAAATCGGACATAAATAATAATTCTGTCATAATTTATCAAATTCAAATCTTGAATTTCCACTTTCACAATTTAAAAAATAAATAAATTCATAAAAGGTTTGGAACGACAAGGGTGAGAAAATGAAATTATTCAGTTAACCAATAGTATTCTTTTTTTGTGCAAACAGCATAAGCTATGAAGTGATAAAACAAAGACAGTGCATGCAAATAACTATAATTAACATTCATTTAGATCAGTGAACACACAAAAACAGAATAACAACGTCTATTCAGTAATTCTATACGAACATAAATGCGACTATAAATATGAGCAATAATTGAATATGAATATAAATATGAGTTATTGTTGTCTATAAATATATTTTCAAATGTATTTTAATGCAGTTAGTATCAATACTACCTTAATAGTTTTGATTAAAGCATTGTCATCAACCTGATATGCAATCATTTACACACACACATCATTCTGGGAAAAAAGAGAGAAGTAAAGGAAGGCCAAGAGGGTGGAAAACCCTACACTCACTGGAGGGCAAGTAAATAAACTAAAATAACGACGATACAGAGTCAGCCAGGCATGACACACAAACCCTTGGGCAAAGTGAAGAATGCACAGTAGTGGCAGCTCTGTAGACTTCTCACAGCGCTTGATTCATATCAAAGACATACATAAAGAGTTGACTCGCACACTAAGTAAACTTCCATTCAGGAAAAAAACAACCTATAAGCTGCTTAGTGACTCACAATTGCATATATGTTCTGTTTTTTCCTTTTGTCGCATCAGGAACAAGTGTAGACATGCTAACCCTTTCTGCCTCCATTCACAAATATGTCTATTTATCAGCCTGAAGAGAGGCCCAGTCATCAGTGGGAGGGAATCTAAACCCCCCTCAGCTCTCTCCTAAGATTTCAGAAAGGGATTTTCCACCAAAGACTCAAACTGCACAGATAAATGGGGGCTGTTTTATAAATAATAACATGATATGAATATTACCTATTAAATGTTCTAGACAGGAATGATAACACAAAGATACTAAGAATTGAATAGCTTACATTTGCCAATTGTAAAGAACACAACATTCTCAGATACTCCTTTGATAACACTTTTTCTTACCTTCTCTGTGTGCGAGATTCCCTCTGGTATCATCTGATTTCTGGAAGTTTATGCTGGCGTAGGCACTGAGCTCTTCTATACCTTCCACGGCTCCCAGCTCCACTGGTCGAGACTGACACGCATTCCAGTCTGGAACATGCTGCTCTCCATTCTGCACTAGATCCAGATCGATGTAGTTCAGGCCGTTCTGGCCATGGTTTGTTAACGTGGGAATTGGGCCTGAAGTTGTTTCCCTTCTTCCGTTGTTTACTGTAGATGCAGGAGGAGCAGTAGAAGCAGCAGAGGCCTCGCCAGGTCTTAACCATACATTCTCGAAGGAGGCGGAGCTGTGGCGTTTTACATCACCTGACTGACAGGTGGCTGATGTGTCAACTGACCCTCTTGTTGTAGTGGAGGCAAAAGTCTCTGAACTGTGTCGTCGTCGACCCTGTGGGTCAGCCCGGATTACTTTAGCCCCCTGGTTCCACCCGGAAGTGGAGTTAACCCGTGTAAATGCACCAAGACCTGACAAAGGACCGATCAGAGCCTGTCTTCCTGGGGCACCGCTTAACGCTGTCACGCCATGATTGGGTGATACAGAACAAGGAGGGGCATCCGCATCTGGCAAGGCCTCGGTCCTCAGCATCATTTGTGTGTTAGGAAAGCTAGTGCAGGATGCTAACTGCATGCTGATGTAGTCACGTTCACATATGCTCTCACAGGGCAGCGGAGGGGAGGATGCAGAGTTTGATGGGGTGATAATGGCATAATCTGAACAGGAAGTTTCTGGGCACAACTGCCTGGCCTGTGACCCCGGCTGCATGTTCATGTACTCAGATGATGAAAGGTCTGATTGGGCCTCAGCATCACTTACAGAAAACACAGGTGGGAACAGTGACGCTAAGCTCGCTGAAAACGGCTTGTCATTGAACTCAATGTTGACATACTCTCCAGGACTTTTGGGCTCTGCGGGGAAGGGACTCTCACGTGTTCGTGGGAGAGTACTTGCTTTGATAGCATCCAATGACAGCCGTGTTGGTCGTGTCAGCCTACTGTTGCCCTCTGACCTTTTGGGTTTGACAGCAGACTGCTGGGAGTTGCCTTGACCACCCAAGCTGTCGCTGCTCGTCGAAGACGAGGAAGATTCTGCGTACGGCAATCGATTAGAGCCCAGTGGTATCCGAAGAGGGCTCTGGTCCTGCTTCCTGTTGGCGTGCTTGAAGGAGCGGGGCAAAGAGAAGTAAGCATACATTGGCCTGGGAGGATCTTCTACAGGGTTGAAAAAGCAGTCTGGAGGTGTACTGGTCGTTGAACAACTAGCCGGGGACATGTTTATGTAGTCTCCACAAGATGACACTTTACCTTCCATGCTCTCTACAGAGAGCTTAGGGTTGATGCCATTAGTCCAGATCTTGCCATAGTTTGTTGTGCCATCTGGAGAGCAGCTGCCACTTGGTGACATCATCATATAACCATTGGAGTCCACATGCGTGTGTTGCCGGGGGTTGATAATTTGCTGTGGTGCAGAAACACTTTTTGGACCCATGGGCATGTAGTCACCACTTTTCACCGTTGGGGTCGCAGGTGCAACGCCTGGCAGCATGGGCATGTAGCCGTCATCTTTGTGATCTGGTCCACTGTGGTCTTTTGCTTGTGACGCGTCTATGCCTTCTTCTGGGTATGAATGTGTCGGCATGAATGAGTGCCTGTACGTTGACGACGATGATGATGCAGTGCGGCTTCGTGGATATGCCGGCATCATTACAGTATACTCCTCCAGCGATCCGGCAGATGACTGTGAGGGAGTCTTTTGATGGCACGGAGTTGGCGGCGATGCACCAGAAGAATGCGTTCGTTTCCGGAAACATTTTTCCAACTCGGGCTCCTCTAGTCTCGATGGCGTTCCTCTGGATTGGCTTTGCGATTGGCTCCCGCTGCCATGAAGTGAACCGGGCTTGGCCATGCAGATGTAGTTGTTTATCTCCTCCTCCCTAGCAGGCGGAGTGTGGCCAAGCGAGTCCGGAGTCACGCTACGGAAGGAGCTTCGAAAGTCGCAAGGGCTGGATCCGTATTCATCAGAGGAAATGAATCCGCCATCGCTGGGCGATCCAGATATGGAGGCGCTAGAGCGGCGTGGAAAGAGGCAGTCAGACGTGGATCCATGGCCGCTGGTGCTGCTAGAAGACAGGCTGACGGGGCTGATGGCTGAGGGGGAGCACCGCGAGGTGGGCGTGGGGATTGATCTGCTGTGATTGAGCGGAGGGTGAAGTCTGGATCCACCCCTGTGTCGCTGCGATTGAGGGCGGGCTGTGCTCGGGCTGCTTGGACTCCCATCCACGGACGCCGGCCTGGACATGGTGCCCTCCCCATCACTGGACGCTCTCACTCTGAATGAATGGCTGTGTTTGCCGGGTCTTACAGGAGAAGTGGCTGTCACACTCTCCGCCCGAGAGCGCCTGCCTAAGCCAACCTGACTGGGGGGAGGATTATTGTGATGATGCCTCCTGACAGGCACTGAGATGGGGTTTGAGCAGTTGGAAGATGACTGACTTTTGCTGCGTGGTCTGAACTCCTCACTCATGGCTTTCATGGCTTCTAATATAGTTTCATGCATGTTCTGAGCTACAACTGAGTCATCAACTTGCATCCAAAACTCCCCGGGCCCTGTCACAGCGGATCTCCCAACTTCAATGAAAAAGAAATTTTCGGAGTGACCACATCTTCTAATGTTCATCAACTGCAGGACCACTGCAGCCGCATCTGAATTGAGTTTCACAAAACTGATAGTTTTATTAGTGAGGCATAATCTGTAAACCCCAATCAAGTTCTTTATGTGACCCAGACCCTTTGGTTTCAAAATAACCTGCCAAACCTCTTTGAAGGCAGGTCCCGGCGTGGCTTCGCCGTAATTATCCTCGCCAATTCCGTGGCCCGTGGCAGTTTCGTGGACTTTACCTCTGTTATGAAGATCAACGAGGGCTTGATACCATGACTCCTGCTCTAACTCACAGTCAGCAGCGATGGCAAAGTACTCATCCTTGGCATAAAGCGCAACGAGATGTTTGTTTTTAGAATCCGCTCTTTTGTTGATGTTAAAGCAGCTCTCCAGCGGAATGGATCTTTTCGGTGCTCCAGACTTGTGTCTCCACTTCTTCTCGTTTTCATAGTACTCCAGTCGGGACGGTCCGGAGGCACTCGCTGCCCTCAGTACAAAAAACCTTTTGTGCATGCTTTTGGGTTTCCTTAAATAACCCACCTTTTTCACATCCGAAAAACATCCTTGCTCCGTGGTCGGACTTGCCATGGTATAAAAAATAATTTATGGAAAAATTGCAGGATTGAAAGTCAAAGCCTTATGCATGTACTCTTCACCAAATGTGAACGCTGAGATATATTTTTTTCCATTGAGTAAAAATAGAAAAATAGAACTCAAAAAGTCACTTTTGTGCGTACCGACAAAAGCTTCAATTATAACAGTTTCTTCAGCAGCATTACATTGTTAAAACTAAGTTTAAATAATCCATCAGGGATCCGCAAAGAATATTGCAAGTACCGGAAAGCACCAAGTTTATGATGTACAAAAATACTAAACAGTGAAAATTAGAAAACAGTGTCCTTTTCAGTCCGGAGATCCGAATGCATTATCAAAACAAGCGCAGTCAGCAGCGTACGACGAACCCATTTACCCCGGAGATCAAAGCGCTGTCTGCAAAAAATCCCAAAAGTGCAATTAAACAAAGCACGAGCGCAGAATGTGCATCTGACCGTTATTTACAACGGAAACGTACCGAGTCCGTTTGAACAGCTGCATAAGTTCCTCCAAAAGTCGCTGAGTTTTCTCTTTTGCGAAGCCGTAACAGACCAAAACAAGGCAGCGCTCGTGTGTGTTTGTATGGAGGAGTGTAGACTGGGGGGTTGTTGCAGCCTAGCTTGTTACGACACAACTAAGAATCCCGCCCAGTTTGGAACCGACCTCGTTGATTGGAGGAATCTAATGTCAATCATCCTAGCGGGCTGTGAGAGACATGTGATTCAAATGTACTGGTGGGGATTTTGATTCATCCCAGTGACTCGAATCTTTTGAATAAGTTCACCAAAAGATTCATTTACACTGATGTTTCATAGCCTTTAGATCCAGCGTGAAGTCTGTAAGAGAACGATTCGTTCAGTTAAAAGATTCGTTCAAAACACTGATTCATTCACGAGCTAAACACCACTATAAAGTTTTATTTAGAGGCGGTGTTGGAATACGCTATGTAACTATGTGCTGCCGTTATTTATAAACTCACAATTGTAAAATGGGAAGTCATACGTGTCAGTGTTCATGTTACTGTCTATTTACATGGATAAATACAGTGACAATTAAACAATTTGTGTAATTGCCGTGCGGAGGTGCTTTGTAGGCTACACATTGTTATTGTTATTGACTATGATTAATCATAGTTACATGTAATGTGTGTAACGCATGGACAGTGTAATGAAAAATGGACTTCTGTTTTTTTCCTCCTGGTGGAAAATCGTAGACTGTCCGGTTCACCGAAACGAAAAGTACATTAATTCACAGAGACTATATAATATATCCTCCTGAAAATGAACTAGAAAATGTATCTTTAACAGAAAACATGGAATTATAACATTAACATAACTGATAATAATAATAATAATAACAATAATAAACGAATCCTGCAGAACATGCAGCTACCTTGAAGATTTATTTCTGGTTAAATCCTTAAAAATAAGAAATAGACTTGGATAAAATGAAATTCTGACAAAGAATTAGATAAATAACTGCACATAGATTTTTTAAGGTTGGTTCTGATTTTTAGTGTAGAATCTAAAATCTATAGGCTTCTGCACATATCCCTTTTGGATTAACTGACATAGGTGTTTTACTCTAATATCTCTGACAATAATATCATAATGCCTTTGACGATGGATCACTAAAATTGTGTTGTTATTTGTTATGGCAGTTCAATAAATAGTCATCATTGGCTAGCCAAATGTTATTTTACAAATTAATTTAAATGAAGCATCTTTATTAATCAAGCATAAAATCACACTGTAAAGACATTTTTACATCTAACTTGAAGTGAATGCAGGTTGATTGGTAGACTTTTCCCCTGTCGTCTCAATGGCAAAAAGTGTCCCAATCACCCTGAATTCACAAGCCTGCAAACGTAGTTTAAGAATCTCGTCTCTGCATTCACTGAGCAATGCTGCCATCTGCAGTCAACATTGAAGAGAATTTATTCACATGTAAACAGCAACTTATACATTTTTTATATTATTTTTGTGCCTTTTGAGTTTATATATGTACATTTCATTTAATTGTTTGATACATCAAGTTTTATCTTGTTAAAACAAGCGTTAGGCCTAAAGGCTGTTGAAATTTCAATGTGTGAGGTTATTTTCTTATCTCAGCTCAAAAATGTTAGTGCTGTCTAATTATGTTTTCACTGCCAAAAATGTATTTGACCAATACTGTTAGTGCACCACTGTTTATGGTCAACAGCTAACCTCCCAAGGTCCCACGTTTCTCTCTTTCACCTTTTATTGGCAACAGATATAGTGACATCTGAACCGTACATCGCATCCATCAGTGCCCATGTACAGTGTATTTTGAGTCTGTGCTCTCACAGAGCACCAAAGTCTACCGTATTTGTGGAATGAGACTTTAACTCGTTTTTGCAAAGGTCAGAGAGTTCACTCCTAGAAAAAAAAAAAAAAAAAAAAAACGCCATGAGGGATGAGATCACGCGACCAGAAGTCTTGTTGCGTCACTTCCGTGTTTACTACCTGACGAAACATGGTGAAATGAAAGTAAAATCTGACGTGTCCTACTCTTTTTATTACAGTCTATGGTCCTACTGTTGATCGCTAATATTAGGACTCGGAATCGCTTGACACAGCATCCAATTTACAACACTTCGAGCATTCAAAACAGCAGCTGTACACTCAGATGTAATGGTAAGTCATACATGCACAGTAATTCTGTCTATGTAGCCTAGAATACTTTATTTATCCCTCAAAATAATAGTGATTGTATGTAACGTTATGTAGTAGATAAGAATACATGCGTGATATTACTCATAATATTATTATTATGTTTAGTAGTATACAGCCTAGATAGGGCTTGTAAAGGGCACGTAACATGCTCTGTAAATATTTGCTTCAAACTATTAAGAAGATACTGTAACTTACATTTCTTGGTTTAATGATATTTTGATTTGAATGCGCTTGTGTGTGTAGCACAGACTATGAATGCATGATGACTTTATTGTCAAATGAAATGAAGTAATTAATGTTATACTATAATACCTTGAAGGGACCCATTTCCAACTATTTTAGATTTAGATAAAATACACAACTAAATTTAATGACTCTAAAAAAAAGTCTATCTGCCAATAAGTTTTATACACACTTTTAAAAATTCACATATTTTGGGAAATAGACAGAAAACGTTGATGACATCCTGCACCACACAGTTTTTGTCCAATCAGATGCTCTCTAGAATGGAATGCCCCTCCCCCAATACCAATTGCAACAGACAGACTCCAATCATGCTTCATGATTTTACATGCTGTTTACAGACAGATCCGGTATGAATTGCGCTGTTATTTGAACACATTAATATAAAAGAAGCAGTCTTTCAAGAAATGTAAACTAAAACTTGTACATAGATAAAACACTATGTGTATGAGAATGTGGTTGTGTGTTTTAGATGCGCAACAGACATAGGGGATCCAATCTCGGCCTGCTCCTGCTGGCCTCTCAGGTTTTCCAGCTGGGAATAGACAACATCCCACCTGTCACTCTTGCAACACTGGGCCTCAATGTGTACTTGTTCCTGTTTCCTGCCAAACCCCTCCTACAGGTAGATGTTATTATAACAAACTTCAACACAGAGCACATCCAAAATGTTTTTTTGCCACATCTGCCGATAGCAACTGAATGTAGAAAATTTGCCGATAGCCATTAAACTTTTGGATTACTTTATTTAAAAGGTTGGTTAAAGTTGTAGACACATTTCTTAATATGTTAGTGCTGATAAGATGTTTTGTAAATCTGGTCTGTTTGTATGTTTTTCAGACGTGTTTGAGTGTTCGGGAGGCGTACTGGTACGGAGACTGGGCTCGTCTGTTGCTGTCACCGTTTCACCATGCTGACGACATGCATCTATACTTCAACATGGCCTCCCTCCTTTGGAAGGGCATCAAGCTTGAGAGGAAACTGGGAGGCGCCTGGTTTGCGTACCTGCTGTCTGTCTTCTCTCTGCTCACCGGATTGATCTACCTGCTCCTGGAGACAGGACTGACACGGATGACGGAAGACTCGTCGTATAGTCTACAGTGTGCGGTGGGGTTCTCAGGTGTGTGTTGTGTTGGATCATGATAACATTATGACAATTTAAAAGAACTGTTTTTAATTTGAATATATTTTTAATTTTAATTTATTCCTGTGATCAAAGCTGTATTTTCAGCATCATTACTCTAGTCTTCAGCGTCACATGATCCTTCAGAAATCATTCTAATATGCTGATTTGCTGCTCAAGAAACATTTTTCATTATTATTAATGCTGAAAACAGTTGTGCTGCTTCATATATTTCATAAATCATGATAATTTGTTTCAGGAATCTTTGATTAATAGAAAGTGCAAAACAGCATTTATTTGAAATAGAAATCTTTTGTAACATTGCAAGTGTCTTTACTGTCACTTTTATCAATTGAATGTATCTTTGTGGAATAAAAGTATTAATTTCTTTTTTTAAACAAAAAAAACAACAACTTTTGAAAGGTGGTGTATCTTTTACTATCACATTAATCCTGTGCATTGGTGTAAAGAATAAAAATGGAGTGGAACAACAGAAATCAATTAATTTATAGATGTAGTTTTTATATTTCTCTAGTAAGAAATAAGCATTGCAGCTGTTTGTGGTTGGTTTCAGGTGTTCTGTTTGGGCTGAAGGTGGTGAATAATCATTATCATCCAGGCGGAGCCACGTACATCATGGGGCTGCCCATAGCCAATCGCTACTCCTGCTGGGTGGAGTTGGTCCTCATCCATGTCATGAATCCGGGGTAAGCATGACACTCATTTCAAAGACACAAGAGAAAAACAGCAATACTATTAGACTATTAGACGAAACAGGGAGCTTTTTTTTTTTTTACTGGATGCACTGAATCCAATTTATTGTTTGCATAGTCTAATAAAGGAAAATAAACTAGTCGCCACTTAAAGAAATGTATTTTAGTGTAAAATGTGATTTTTACCTACTAGCCTGTTATTCAGTTCATAATATTTAGCAGACTGAACAGATGAGATGGCATAGAGTAAATTACATTGTATCACTCAAAACTGGGCAAATGAAGGGAACATTCACAGTCTCACAGAGCCTGTCACAATTAACAAAGCTTATTTGCATTTTACAACATGTTATTATCCAACATAATGGAAAATAGGCTTTCCAAAGATTGTAAATCAACATTTACGTAGTATAATAGTAGTACATTTATCTCTCTCATTCGTGTCCCACATTGTCCCGCAAAATCACATCTACATCCTGCAACAGAGCAATAACCAGGTGGTCACCGTAATTACACTACAGACTATATGACATCGTTTTTTTTTCTAAACTACGTTTTGATTTATTTTTGGCCTAGGATCTGATTCACAGCTTATATTAACACACTTTCACTCTTGCAGGACGTCATTTGTTGGACATCTGGCTGGGATCCTGGTTGGGCTTCTCTACACAAAAGGACCACTAAAGAGGCTCATGAAAACCTGTGCAGGTAAACACAACAATTTGAGTGTTCTTGTGTGTGTTTGACATATTTGTACCTTAAAGGGGTGGTATAATGCCCTTTTCACAAGATGTAAAATATATCTATGATGTCCCCAGAGTGTGTATATGAAGTTTTAGCTCAAAATACCCCACAGATATTTTTATATAGCATGTTAAAATTGTCACTTTTTGAGGGTGAGCAAATACGCACCGTTTTTGTGTCTGTCCCTCTAAATGCAAATGAGCTGCTGCTCCCGGCACAGAGGACGGAGCTTCAACACAGCTTGCAATCATACAGACATGCACTGAAAATTTCAAAAACTTTTAGCCTTTTATGTTCAAACCGGAGTCAGACAATGATGGAGAGACTCTAGAAGAAGTGACAACATGTAGAAGCAACAGGACATTTCTGATTGGTTAGTTGATGAATCTATGTAGTTTATGTGTAGTTAACTTCTAGTCATTGATTAGCATATTCTGTCTTGATAATCTATAAATTGCATTCCCGGGGGCGGGGTTTATGTAAATTTTAAAACCTCTCCTTCGGGAGGAAGCTCGTGCAGTCCCTACCAGCCGGTTGTTGTAGTCCTTAAAGAGGAATTTCTTTAAAAGCAAATATCTCACTTTGCTTTGAACTTCAACCACAATCATAATCAACCACCCCTTTAAATATGTTAATACTGTACACATATACACTACATTACTGTTCAAAGTTTGGGGTCAAGGATGTGTTAAAGTGATCAAAAGTGACAGTAAAGATATTTATAACATTACAAAAGATTTCTAAAAAATCTATTTTTTAAAAATCAGTTTCCACAACAATATTAAGCAGCACAACTGTTTCCAACATTGATAATAATAAGAAATGTTTCTTGAGCAGCAAATCATCATATTAGAACGATTTCTGAAGGATCATGTGACACTGAAAACTGGAGTAATGATGCTGAAAATACAGCTTTGATCACAGAACTGTTTTAACCCTATTTTACATTAAATAAATGCAGCCTTGGTGAGCATAAGAAACTTCTTTCAAAAATATTAAAAAACTTCTGAATAGTAGAGCATGAGGACACTTAATCCGGGAATAAATGCATCCGGTCACATAAACGGCCATATCTGTGTAATTTCAGGCTTTGTGACATCTAATGGGCATCATGGAGGGCAGCAGACATACTACAATTCATCAGGTATATAGTCTTGAATAATATCAAATCTGAATAATTTTTCTCTTTTTGTTTTATAGGGAAGTATTCAGTTCGTTAAAAAGGCAGCCATCTGATATTACTAAATCACATCCGTCCTCAGAAATGGCTCTGACTTTGAGAGCCATTAAAGATGAAACGATTTAAGGACTGCATACTAATCCATTATAGTCCTCAAGATGCATCATTTGTATGTCTGTGTTCACAGGATACAGTGGATATGGCATGCCGAATCCTCCAAACACACATTATGGACAGCAGTCATTTAATCACAGGCAGTATGGCGCCCCCTACAGGGATCCGTATGACACACACATGCCCTCTGCGCCGCCCCAGCATCCCTATACAGCAGGACTGTCAGATGAGGAGCAGTACCAGGCCGCTGTCAGGGCCAGCCTCAGCGACAGAGGTGACCAGTCAAGATGTGCTGAAAATGAGCACGTTATTCAATTGAAAAATGCTTAGTCATAAACAAGCTTGTAGGGGTGCACGATTCAGAAAATTTCACGATTCGATTCGATACCGATTTTTAGTCTCAAGATTCGATTCAAAATCGATTTTCGATTCAAAACCGATTCTCGATTCAAAAAACGATTCACAGTATGTAAATGTAGTTGACTTTTTCCTGTGTGATTGCAGTAGACATACAATTTAAAAGAAAATAAATAACAAATTAAATGAAGTTTGATATTACTTTGTCTTCATAAAAACTTTTGCAACTAAACAGTGCAAAGTGCCAAGCTTTAGCCAGCTTTCGAATACATTTAATTCAAGTTTAAATGAAAACTTAAATACTTTTTTTTTATTTTTTTTTTTTACATTTAGCTTTAAAGTGCTGTAGTCAGATTAAACAAACAATACTGCTAAATGTAGTTTAAGGAGTAGGCTATTGACGGCAAAATAGGCTACAGAATATTTCGTTCTGTATTGACAGGTGCAATTTTTGAAAATCGAAAAAAAAAATACAATAAGCCTACATTATATCTGCATTTATGTCAAAACCTAGACTTTCAAACATCAAAATGTCATTTATTAATATGAATATTCGTGTCAAAATGACATATAAACATTCTATTTTGCCTGGAAACGCTTCCAACACGCTTGCGTGTCGCGAGAAAAATAGGCGTCGGTTCTATTTCTAGCATGCACACGTTTTCCGCACGACTCGGGCCACACCTGAGACACGCGTGTCACGCAGGCTGTGTGCAAGCTCTAACCTGTTAACATGGTAGCCGAAATAAAAACAGACACGCCACAAAGCCTGAATCCGTGTATCATTCGTTCAGTCCTTTTTTGAATTAATATTGAATATAGAAAAATGAGAAAACGGTTCCTTTTTCGTTTTTTCATTTTTTACAAAAAAACGAAAAACAAGAATTCAGCTGGATTTCTCGTTTTTCGTTCCCATTTAGAAAAATTAATAAACAGCTTGAATATTCGATTTCTACACGTGGACGGAAATTAAACTCCCCTTTCCTCTGATTTGTCAGCCATAGATCAAACTGTTCCGTCATCAGTTCTGCACAGCAGAATAAGAGTCCTCCGTTGTGCGGATTCTTAACGTATTTATTGCAACTACATTTAATATTTTTCTCATCAAACCACCAGACTAACGAATGTCTCGACACAACCCGTACCGGGGAATAGACTAGATAGGGCTTTCTTCTGTGTAAATATAAATTCACCTACGCTTTGCATCAGCTGGCTATATGGGCAGGGTAAATGACGGCTGTTAGCCTATCATTGTCGCCCTCGCCCAGTAATTAAAAAAAAAATATATATATAATATATATATATATATAAATTAAGATATAAATCAATATAATTAGTTGTAAATTAAATCTTTTTAACTCTATTACAAAAAGAAAAGAATAATGCATTGACTATATAATTGGCCTATATTAACGTTAACGTATAAACTGTCATTCAGACTGACTAGCCTATCTAACAACTGGAGAAGTTTTATGATGTAGGCCTTGTGTTTTATTAAAATGTATTATAATTTATATCTCTAGGATGCACGCTTGTGCGTGGCGCGCCGGGTCATGTTGAGAGGGAAACGCGCGCGTCACATCGTTGTAAAAAAAAGCATATTCATAAATAGTGTAAAAGACCGGTAAATAAAATACAACATTAACATTATAAACACTATTAATAACATAATATGCGTATTTTAACGAGAAACTGAAACTGTACAGAGCAGACGTTGGTTTCGGGCATCTC
Source organism: Leuciscus leuciscus (assembly GCF_965113295.1). Taxonomy (NCBI): domain Eukaryota; kingdom Metazoa; phylum Chordata; class Actinopteri; order Cypriniformes; family Leuciscidae; genus Leuciscus; species Leuciscus leuciscus. The sequence continues at coordinate 28,018,678 of NC_138733.1, forward strand.
TCATTCGTCCAGTAGCCTATCCATATTTGCAATGTAACATTTGGATGCTAATTAATAATGTAAAGAAGGCTTCGTACTTCATTTGAGTCCCAATATAGGCCTACACGTAAATCAGCATCTTCATAGCAAGGGAAATTAGTTTGGATATACATTAGTTCAACAGACCAATTAAGCAGAATAACGTTTTATATGTTTGGTTGACTGTGTTTTATTTTAATAACGAACAGGCTGCGACAGTCCCGACATCACTTGGATGTGTTGCTCAACAGGGGATTACTGTCGTTTAATACTCTCATTCGAAACAGTAACATTTATATGTCTATTTGTGTACTTTCAAAATGACTACAACATATCATGCCTTTGAAATGATTATATAAGAATAATTATTATTATAAATGATTAGGCTATTATATTCTTTCTGGCGCACACCAAAAATTAACCAAAATAGCCTACAGCCAATAGCCTTCTTGGCGCGCCTATATATTTTTGAAGGTCAACATTAAGATTAATCACAGCGTGCTTCATGTTAAAAAAAAACCCGTGACTTGACTTTACAATCCGGAAAATTGCTAATTATTTCACGGACCCCCTGGCACTTGAGAACTCCTGGTCTACACAGAAGAAAGCCCCATCTAGTCTATTCCCCGGTACGGGTTGTGTCGAGACATTCGTTAGTCTGGTGGTTTGATGAGAAAAAGATAAAATGTAGTTGCAATAAATGCGATCCGCACAACGGAGGACTCTTATTCTGCTGTGCAGAACTGATGACTGAACCGTTTGATCTTCGGCTGACAAATCGGAGGAAATGGGCGTTTAATTCCCGCCCACGTGTAGAAATCGAATATTCAAGCTGTTTATTCATTTTTCTAACTGAGAACGAAAAACGAAAAATCCAGCTGAATTCTTGTTTTTCGTTTTTTTGCAAAAAATGAAAAAACGAAAAAGGAACCGTTTTCAAAATGTTCTACTTTCAGTATTAATTCAAAAAACGACTGAACGAATGATACACGGATTAGCCAGCCAGCCAGCCTTCCTTCTGCTTCGCTTCGCTTCTGCTGCACGTACTTCTTCTTTTGGCTATGACAAGAGTGTGCAGGCGTAAGTGTGAATTCGATGCAGCGCCATCTATGGGAATGGCAAGCTAAACTCATTTCAGGACAATACCAAAAAATTTATATTTAAAAAAAAAAAAAAAAAAAAAAAAATACAAGAATCGATTTTTGGAATTCTATGAATCGATTTTGAATCGGTAACGTTTGAATCGCGATTCATATGTGAATCGATTTTTTTGCCCACCCCTACAAGCTTGTAAATAAAAGTATTATATTTTTAATATGGGGTCAGTGAGATTATTTAGTTTATTTATTTATTTGAAAGAACTGACACTTTTATTTATTAAGGATTCATTAAATTGATCAAAAGTCATAGTATACTATAGTACCAGCAGTTACAAGGTGCAACGTTGTTATTTTTGCTTTATAGGTGGTTCTACGCAGGCTAGATCTTCACACGGCACTTATGCCCACTCTAACCCGACGCCTGAAGAAATCCGCTGGAGACGACTTCAGAGGTTTACCAGCTGAGCGCTTGGAGAACCTTGGGTAACAGTACTAGATCGTTTACATGAAAGACAACACTAAACAACCAATCAGAGCTAGCGGAGAAGACTCTTCCGCTGGTGATTGGTTGTGTCATTGTAGAGCATTTACGATGTCATCAGTGGATCCCCTCTGATGTGTGGGAGGTTTCCAAGGCCGCTGCCTGTATTTCTAATAGCAAAAAGTTTGTACACACATTTGCTTTTGCTTTAAATGCTGCTCTTAATGTATTTATGTTAAAAGTTTAACATCCATGATGCGTGGTTGTAGATACGAGTGCCTTTTGCAGTGTGTTGAATGCAACTGTCAATGTACCAATACGTCTTACTAAAGTTTTTTTTTTGTAAATCTTCTCTAGCACATGCACTTGATTAATTCCAAACAACTTTTCTTCTCAAGTAACTTATACTTTGTTTCTTAATAAAGTATATTTTTTTGTAATCAAACCAAAAAAACATGCTTTTTCTGACATGTTGTTCATTGGTTCCAAGATACTTATTTGCTCATATGGTATATTATAAAATATTGAGTAAAAATAAAACGTACTGCAATTCAGGTCAATATAAAGAGATGGAGATAAATTACTGGGTGAGTGAGACTTCCTGCATTTAGATGCATAACACTCCATTTACATACATTACAGCTTAAAAGTTGGGTTAGTCAGTAAGAAAAGAAAAAAAAGTTCTTCAGCAAGGATGCATTAAACTGATCAAAAGTCACAGTAAAGACATTAACATTGTTACACAAGTTTTTTTATTTTAAATAAATGCTGTTCTTTTAAAATTTTCATTCATCAAAGAAACTTGAAAAAATGCAGTTTGCACAAAATATTAACTGTTTTCAACTGATGATAATCAGAAATGTTTCTTGAGCATCAAATCAGCATATTAGAATGATTTCTGAAGGATCATGTGACACTGAAGACTGGAGTAATGATGCTGAAAATACAGCTTTGATCACAAGAATAAATTACATTTTAAAATATATGATTAAATTAGAAAACATCATTTAAACTGTATTAATATTCCCCCAAATATATATTTTACTGTATTTTGTATCAAATAAATGCAGCCTTGGTGAGAATAAGAGTCTTAAAAACATAAAAAATTGTACCGAACCCAAACTTTTGAACAGTTGTGTATTTATTCGATTTTTATACAGTCCACAAATGAAAAGTGTTTATTTCATTCAGAATGCTGGTTTTCTCTTTGTCAAAAGTGTTAGTGTGAATTACAGTGAGTTATGTTGAAGAAAAAAAAAGTGGGATATTTTAGTGGAAAGAAACTTCTCACATTCTATCCTGCTTAAATGGATCACTTGCACAAATACTTCCGCGTTCTAGTTCGTACATATCGGGAGTTTCCGGTTAGAGCGTTCAGCGCCCCTAATGTTACATACATGAGAAAGCAGTTGTTTTATGGCTGACAATTGATTAAAACAATGAATAATGATCTCTGTATTAATTATCTTGAGCCTGCTGAAATGTTCCTAAAAATATATTTTCCAACTGTGCATTCTGAATAATAAAAAGCTGCAGCAGTCCTATATGCTCATCTTCTCATTAACAGTTTTTTTTCTCATTCTGACATTGCATACCTGTTGGGTTTACATTTTTAAATGAAATGGACTATTAAAAGGATTGCTTGTGTGCGCTGGTGTTTATTCCAGTGTATATACTAGACAAAAAATTATATCCTGAGAAAAGTGGATTTTGAGGGGTATAGCGCCATAGACCTCCATTCATTCTGCACTCGTCCTGTGAGCGCCTCATATGGAACCAGAGTGGAACTGCAACCAGTTCAGAAGCCGGAAGTTTACTGAGAGTGAAACTTCTCCCCTTATTAGAAGTTCTCTGAGTCTGTTTACAACAAAAGACTGAATGTTCAAACCCCAGAAGAAGTGCTAAGTTTCTACCATCTGCAGTGTATGCTTAATATTAAATGTGTATTAAGAATATATGAAGAGTTCAGATGCAAAGCCTCTAAGTGCCATCTGGAATTTTCTTCTAGAATGATCATTTTTATCAAGCTCGTAGATTTAAGTTCAGTAATTTCACTTAAATTACAATTAATAGGTCATTGTCATTGCCATTTAAGTGAAATTACTGAATTTAAATATACAAGCTTGATAAAAATGATCATTCTAGAAGAAAATTCCAGATGGCACTTAGAGGCTTTTGCATCTGAACTCTTCATATATATATTAAAAAAAAAACGTATATGATGTGAAACCCCATGCAGATTTGTTAGGTGTCTCAGTTGGGTGAGTTTATATATTCTTTTTTCCAAGTCATAATTGCATGTTATTACAAATATCACAATTTATTAGACATTTAATACACAGTAAGAGTTGAACCTGATTGTTAAATGTAAAAATGCATTTGACAATGAAAATCAAACTTCTTGGGAAAGAGTCTTTAACATTTTGTGTTGTCCTTATGTGTACGTCCATGCTCAGGTGTAACAGTACAGTACTCAAGACATTAAAATGTCCCCACACACAGTGAATTGCATTTCTAACCAGCTTGCAGCAATATCAAAATCAGACAATAATAATAATAATAATAATAATCACTTCTTTTTAAAATATGGGAACAAGTGTTTAATTCACTGTTATCCGAAATAGCACCAAAGTAATCTCTAGCTAAATAAATACCCTTGACATTTAGTAAAAATATAAAGCAAAGCTGTTCTGTCAACAGTGCAATCATATGTACAAGAATAGATCATGCTCAGAACAAAAGCTGCTTACGTGGACAGTAAAATACTGAAGGTGTTAGTTTCATTTAATGGCTCAAGTTAGTTTAGACAGTGAGAGGAGGGAAATATTAAAGTTTTTTTTCCCCCAAACAAAAACTAAGCAGGTAAGGCTTTCAAGTGTCCAATAATGAATGGGAAGTTCAATTGCAATGGTCCTCACACAAAACAGCAGAACTGAAGGACACAGAAATGAAAAGTAAAGGACTATTTCTTTAGGCTAACCACATTAAACAGAACTTCAGATGTACCTTGTGGCCTGAAGGGTGTTTTAGAAATGGTGCATGTATGGAGTACAGTGAAATAAGGAGTGTTTTAACACTCACAGAAGTCTTGAATATCCTCCAAGCATTCACATTCACATCCACATACTGACATGATGATGCTAGTCTTTGCCACAGGATGCGTTTCCTTCGGAAACCTGAGACAAGCCCTTGCACAGTCCGAAATTCGCATCCGAAATTTTCGCACGTTAAAAAAATAAATACGACCTCATGTTTTGTCAATCACGCTTGCACACTGCCTCCGAAACTTTCGTCTGTTAAAAAAAAATTTGGATCAGGTTCGATTTTCTGTGTTTTTCGCATCCGTCGCAAGCATTTTGAATGGTGTTTTGACAATTCAGAGCCACCGAATCACGAATACGAAAAAACGCATGTGAAAATTTCGTCCTCGGTGTGCAAGGACCTTTAAAGAAACCCTAATATTTGTTAGTTCATGCTGTAGAATGTAGGTTAAAACAGCCATTCACACAGCACGCGTTTTTGCTTTGAAAAACGCAAGACGCGGGCAGTGGAATGGGGGAAGAAGTTTTCGAGACGCGTTTCTTTAAAAGTTGAACTTATTTTAACGTGAGCGCCGCGATTTTAGAACGCCGTGTGATGCGCGAGACGCTTCTAAAGACGCGAGACGTCTAGCGCGTGTTTACAAAAGGGAAAACTTTGTTTTGAATGGAAAGCTTTTAAAAATTAGACCAAAGTACAACACGACTGTGTAGCCTAGCTACTTAATGGATTTACTGAGGGAAATAACTACAATCCCATGAAGCATTGCGAACAGCATAATCGAATTAGAAATATAAAACTAAACTCATTTACAAATGTTGATTATATAAAAACAACATTAAGTTTATTGCAAAATATGCATATATACTGTATATACAAACATGTAAGTATTTTGAGATCGACTAGATTAAGTCTTTCGAAGTGCTTCATGGGAGTGGGCGGAGCTAAAAAGCTCTATTTGCACGTTCAGTTTCTTTTGACTCTGATTGGTGTAACTTTCTGTACAGTATCATGGGTAATGTAGTTTTTCCACAAGGAATTCTGCTGTTAAACACAATTAATGTAAAAAAATAAGCTTGAAATAAAGCAGGCTGAAGGCATCAGCAGAAGCAAACATCATGGATTAACAACCTCATAGCTCACAGTAGGGTTGTCTTTAAAGATTTATAAGTTATCATTCAAAATCAATTTATCTATGGGTTTTTTTACTTCTGGAACCCGACAGTTTCCCTCCATAGGGGAAGCCACTGAGGCTTTTTCTTTTCTTTTTCTCATACGTCATAAATTATTTGCACCTCAAAACCTGTCTTCTTAATGGATAAAAAAAAAATATATACGACTCAGTTGTACCCATACGTTTTCATCCGCACATTTTTTTGAATTTATGCACATCTTGGTGTTTGTGTGGAAACATAGCAGATAATAATGTACACCTTGATTGCCTTGAGATTAAATAATCTCCCACAACGACTAAATCTTTGAAATCTTCTTGAACATTCTACAAGCTAACAGCTAACAAATGTTGTCTTGATTTCCTTTAGTTCCTTATTTCAGTTAAAGAAAAATTTCTGTTGGACCAACCTGAACCTTATGCGAAATCTGTGTGGGGAAATCTTTCGCCCTCAAGTGAAATTCCAGATCGCTTGGATTCTTATCAAAATTACTGGACTTTGCCCACTGGATGTGCTGAACAAGGTGAAAATTGACCACACTTTGATGCTGCACAAAATGCTTGGTTTGAATTCAAGAAAATGAGAAATTCAAGTCTAGAAAACCAATTTTTCTTTTCTTTTTAACTGTCATTTGTTCATTTCTATAGAGAAAACTGCACCTACATGACAAAAGGTGCCTTTACACTGACCGCAATATCAATTTAGCTAGCAAAGGCAATAGCTATTTGATTTCACTGGATCATGACGAGAGTTTCATTATTAAGGTTTAGTATTCATCTTTTAGGTTAAAGACCTATAAGCACCATAGACCTAAACTAGCATTACAATATTGTGCTGATAATGTTTGATAATGTGCACACAAACGTAATAGTTGCTGATACAAGGAACCAGGGAGAACATGAATATTGGTGCCTAGGAATTTGTGCAAATGGTCTTGGTTTGTACTAAATTTTTTAAATGTAATAAAAACTAGAAACAAAATGCGCATTGGGTAAATATGTAAAAGAAGTCATGTTAGACAGAGCTATGTTGGAACAAATCCAGTGAAGTAAAAAGTTCACAGCCTGTAGTTCATAAAAAAATAAAAAAGGTCACAAATGATGTCCATTTTATCCTTAAAAAAAAAAAAAGTGACCAAAAGCATCTCAGTCACTTCCAATCCAGTGACCTATTGATGTGCATTCTCAGTGCAGTTGTTGTTGTTTTTTTTTAAATCATGCATGACTTGTATCATTTGTTGGGATCATTCATCATGCAGACGCTGCATTGGCTGACGCTGTCGTGGTTTTTCTGCACAGGACTTTGAGTATTGAAGTTAATGTGCTGCGCGTCCACTTTTGTCAGCCAGAAACTGTAGCTGGTGGCGAAATACTGGCATGTGCCGACCGGACCTCTGCACTCCACGAACGGCTGACTGCGGTAGTTCTGCAAGCAGCTTCCCGTTGACGCCAGAGACTGTTCACCTCTCTCTTTCTCTGCTCCTGCATACTGGAACACCAAAATTAAGTTGCATCCTGTGATTGGTTTATAATGTAAAGAGATACACACTACTACTCAAAAGTTTGAGGTTGGTAAGATTTTTCTTTTGTTTTTGAAAGTCTTGTATGCTCCCAAAGGCTGCATTGATTTGATTAAAAATAAAGTAATATTGTGAAATATGTTTACAATTTTGAATATCTGATTTTTATTTGTAAATGTAATTTATTTCTGTGACCAAAGTTGAATTTTCAGCATCATTACTCCAGTCTTAAGTGTCACATGATCCTTCAGAAATCATATGATGATTTGCTGGCCAAGAAACATTTTATTATTATCAATGTTGAAAACAGTTGCGCTGCTTAACATTTTTTGTGGAAACTGTGATACATTTCTTTCAGGATTCTTTAATGAATAGATAAAAGTTCAAGAGAACAGCGTTTATTTGAAATATAAATCTTTTGTAACATTTTAAATGTCTTTACTGTCACTTTTGAACAATTTAAAACATTTTTGCTGAATAAAATTATAAATGTCAAAAAAAAAAATCCTACTGACCCCAAACTTTTGAGTATGATTTTAGCATGATGCTAGCAACGACACAAGAAAAATCACATTACAAAGGTACAGGTCCATGTAAAAAAAAAAAAAAAAAAATCCTTTCCCTTTGAAACATCACTTATCAGGCTTATGCTACTCTGAATAATACCAGAACTTCGTATTTTGAGCACTTCCTGCGTTGTTGTTGCTTTTGCCTCTTTATGATGACTCGCTGAACTTAGTCCTAATTTGTAAGTCGCTTTGGATAAGGGCGTCTGCTAAATGACTAAATGTTAATGGTTAATGGTTCATGTTAAACTAAATGATTTAAATTTTTTAGTACTGAATAAAATATATTCTTAATGGAAAAGATTTATATTTATTCATTATTCATCTTGGATGAAAATATTGTCTGAGATGGTTGCAGTGCATTCTGGCATAGCCTTAAAACCCCTTTACTCTGTGCCCGATGCGATAAAGCGAAGCGGCGACGAACAGTGCTTTCACACCGAACGAAGCGATCGATCGCCTACGGCTAATTCACACCTGCACAGAATGCATTTTTCCTCGTGTATGTATCTTGTAGTTTTTTCCATTTGGCTTTAACCTCGTCAACTGCACAAAAACAACAGTAAATTGAGATAAATAAAGTTTGGCACTACACCAGAAACACAAACTATAAGAGTATATATATATAACTATACATGAGACCTTACATTGGTTGCATTGGTTACCTATAAAGCTCCGTATTAATTATAAGATATTGCTACTGACTTATAAAGCCCTAAACGGCTTAGCTCCAGTCTATTTAACGGATCTTCTATCACCCTATAATCCATCGCGCTCTTTAAGATCACTAAATTCAAGGCTTTTGGTCATACCTAGGATATCCAGAACCACCAAAGGAGGGAGAGCATTTTCACATTTGGCTCCAAAACTCTGGAATAGTCTTCCTGATACTGTTCGTTGCTAAGACTCGCTCTCCCAGTTTAAAACTAGATTAAAGTCGCATCTCTTCAGCCAGGCATTCATATAATCCTACAGTTCAAACTACAATCCGGGCCTCTAGCTCATAAATGCCAGACGAGAACTGGCCCCCGACTGAGCCTGGGTTCTCCCAAGGTTTTTTTTCTCCATTAGGTCACCTGATGGAGTTTTAGGACACCATTAGGTCACTTGATGGAGTTTTAGGACACCATTAGGTCACTTGATGGAGTTTTTCGGTTCCTTGCCACTGTTGCCTTTTGCTCGAAACCCATCATCAAGTACTTGTAATAACTGCCGATTGCGATCTAAAGTGGATTTTGATTATATAATGGACAGACATGCATTATTTGTAGTGTTTTATAATAGACTGAATGCTACACCTTCTTAGCATTTCCCATGTAAACATCCTTTACTGTTACAAAAATACCTTGAGCCTCGTGATATGATCAATTATACGTTATATGATCGACAGGTTGCGTTTTTAGGCATGTGAAAGACCCTTAAGGCAGCAGCCTTCGCAGTGGGAAAAGCTTACTAGGGTTTGGAATAGAGCTGTACTTCTCTTCTCTTACCATAATGAATGAATATCCGATCCAGAGGCTTCTCCAGTTTGGTGGACAAAGTGGTGTAGACGAGTCTTGACTGTGTATCGCAATGGCTGGCGATGAAGCTTCACACACCACACACCTGCTGATGTGTGCCTGAATTTCCATTCCTTTTAAAGGCGTTATAGAAATCGGGGCGGTTGTAGACAGCCAATAGGATTTTTCGTTGCGGCTGGAGTAATTACAGGAGTCCATATCACAATAGGAGAAGGGGATGGTGCTGAACATCGGTACACATGAACCTGCCTGGCCTGGTGAAAACACACACAAAAATAAGTTTGAATATGTCACATGTCAATATGATGTGTTGATATCAGGGTTTAAAAAAAGAAAAGAAAAAAAAAAGTACAAAATATTTGTTGCTTAAATTTAAAAAATAAAAGTTTTAACTCAAATAAACAACAAAAAAAGAAAACTTATTTTATTTCAGCTAGTTGCCAAAGCAATATTTTTTGATGTACTGAACTAAAATAACTAAATACAATATAGACATTTAAAACAATAACAAATAAAAATGACAAAAACACAACAAAATGACAAAAACGGACTAAAATTTAAATGAAAACAGAAAATACAAAAATAAAAACTAATTCAAAATATAAAAAAAACTATAATTGTGTCTCAGTGATTAAAATAACTAGAATTCTCTGTTCCAGAACCTAGTCGACATTTAATGGAATCACAGACACTTTTGAGTGTGACCATGTGTGTTAGCCACATACCCAGGTCTTGTATGTGTCCTCTCTTCTGACCGTGCATATATAGCAGGCTGTACCCGGTCCATAACGCGGTTAGGCCCAGGGGACAAGTTGGCACAATCTCAGACTGGCTGTGCATCACCACAAGGAAGCCTGAGGAAAACATCCCATTGATTCCAGGAGGACCCGGATCACCATCTGGTCCCGGGGCTCCTGAGATAGAAAAAGTGATGGACAAATGGTTGGGTTGATGAATGGCTCGATGTGAGTCACTCTGGATAAAAACATCTGCTGAATGTAAATGCAGTTGATGAATGATTGAATAGAAGGAGGAAAGAAGATACAACAGTGTCAGGCCTAGTTGAGTCAGTAAACACTCTTTGGGCCCTATTTTAACGATCTAAGCCCATGGTCTAAACTTCACTTAGGACGTGTCCGAATCCACTTTTGCTAGTTTAACGATGGGAAAAATGGTCTGCGCGCCAGGCGCATAGTCTAAAAGGGTTGTCCCTATTCTCATAATGAGTAATGGGTGTGTTTTGGGATTTACGTGCGTTAAACCAATCAGAGTCTCATCTCCCATTCCCTTTAAATGCCAGTTGCGCTCACGCCATGGCAGATTCGCTATTTACATGACGGAATTTGATAGTGGAAAGACCGAACGCGTGTCTCCAGAGCGCAAACGGAACTGCTCATGCGCGAGGTAAAAGTGCGCAAGCAGACCATCTACGGTTAAACCATATCTTTATGTACACAATAATAATCTTTTACATTGTAATCCTTTTATTTTAAATATTTGCCATATTTGTGTGCTGCTGTGCGTCCCTGTGTGTTTAATAAGCAGAGTGTACGCGTGTTGTGGACCCGCCTATAGGCGCACATTACTAACGCCTCTTTAAATAACAAAAAAAAAATATTGCGCCATTGACTTAAGACCAGGTTTCAGTTGGTCAATGGCGCAGTCTATCCAGAGGCTTCTCTGGATAGATCTGTTGCCTCAAAATAGCAATGCGCCAGCAATGCGCCTGAACACACCTCGTTTTCAGACCAGCACGCCCATGGGCACACAAATGGGCACAAATGCATTTGCTATTTAAACAACGTGGTGCAGGACATGAAAATGATAACTGCAAAAACAGCAAAAAAAAAACACTTCCATCGCGCTTGCCGCTGCATTGCGCCGGGTGTAAGATAGGGCCCATCAAGTTGTTAAGGGTACACAATTACATACCCTGAGCGCCTGTTGGTCCTCTTGCGCCTTCATATCCAGGGTTTCCAGAAGGTCCGTCTGGTCCTACTGGCCCAGGAGGTCCAGAGAACCCATCAGCTCCATTCGGTCCCTTCACACCTGAGCAGAAACTACACTGTAAACTCTGCTAGGGTGACCACCTGTGATTTTGCTGGACTACTTCAATAAATAATCTATGATGCTTTTTTGCAAATATAATTTAGCAATATAGTCTTGGCATTCAATAATTAGTGTAGTGTTAGTATTATTTATATACTAAGTTGAATTGGACTTTATTTGTATATTTTCAGTGTTTTATTTTCGTAATGTGCTTTTGTATTTTTTTGTATTTTTTTTATATAGCTTTAATTCGTTTTTCATTTATTTCACGTAATTTCCGTACTTAAGCTTATTTATTTCAGTTAGTTGCCAAGGAAACATTTTAAAATCATTTTATATTTTTATATTTTATTTTAACCTAAAGCTGCAGTCCTTAACTTTTTTTGTGTTCAAAATATACACAATTTATATAATAAGCGAGTACATCATGAATCCGTTTTCCAAACCGTGTTTTTGTCTGAATCACTACGTTACACCTATAATAAGTGTTTATACTCAGACTGGTTTGGGTCGGCACCACTGTGGAGTAGCCCAGTACCTGCGTGACTCGTCATAGACATAAACAGAGAGAAGTAACTCTGGCTACAATGTTCTTCTGCAAGAAGCATGCAGTTCTGTTTATAAACCGCTAGAGTGCCAAAAGTTACAGACTGCAGCTGATTTAATTAATTAACTTAGTTTAAACTTAACAATAACAACACTGCCAAGAATAGGAGATACTTCATGATCAAATGAATCCTGGTTACAAATATACGCCCTGCTGTTGTACCTTTCGGTCCCTCACTGCCATTAGGTCCGTCGTCTCCATCTTCACCATCTGGGCCAACTGGACCACGAACACCAGGAAGGCCCGGAGAAGGATTACAAGGATTAGGACGTCTGACATCGCCAGGCTCTCCTTTTAGACCTACAAATACAAAGGGAGAGAGATTGGGGTATACATTATAACTTTATTAATTTATAAGAGGGCCAACTTAATGATCTGAAGGCTCCACAGACCTGTGTCCCCTTTCTCTCCTTTTGCACCACAGGGTCCTGGGGGTCCACAATCACCCATGGGGCCACAGGGTCCCGGAAGGCCCATAAGCCCACATTCCCCGTTTTCACCTGTGGAATAATAATAATAGAAAAACCTAAATCACAAAACTGATGGAAAGCATATAGTTTCACAAAAAGTGCATGTATAGTGGCACTTTGTAGACACTTAAGGCTGATTATTTTACCTTTTGGACCTTCTGGACCCTGACACCCTGGCAGGCCATGGGAACCAAGGCATCCTTTTTCTCCTTTAAATCCTGGTGATCCAGGAACACCTGGGACACCAAAATCACCAGACACTGCGAAGACATTGCCTGGCCCTCCCATCTCTCCCATGGGCCCTGGAACAGCAAATCACAGACCATGCACATAATACATAATCTTATACATAAACACATACTGCCATCCACCTTAGCTCTCAAATCTTATTTGTACGCATCAATTGTGCCACGCCAGGATTGACATCATACACTTTTTAAATGAAAACTCTTCTCCAAATGACCACACACACCTGGAGGTCCATCTAGCCCAGGGAAACCCTGTCCTCCATAAGGTCCAGGTTTAAGAATCTTACATTCTTCACCACGAAATCCAGGAGGACCCATTGGACCAGGATCACCTATTCAAAAAAGGAGAAAGACAACAGTGAAGATTAAAGTACTTTCTAAGATTAAAGTCATTTCTGCACCTGAAAATTATGAATTTTCACTGGTATCTAAAATGATTGGTGTCATAATTACAAAAATAGCCGGTAAAAAATACTTATGGCCGGTGCATTTTCTTAAGTCACCGGCCATTGGCAGTTGTGGCAAACAGTTAATTTTAGGCCCTGTGTATAACTATTCGTCGATGCCTTGCTCTGGAGGCATTCATATGCATATATATTTGCCCTAGTGATGTCACAAATATCCCGTAATATCCAAACGAGTCATTTTTGGAGCTTGATTAAATAAAGGCTTGGTTTATATTGAGGAGGATGTTTTAAGCTATGAAACTCACAGGATGTTTTAATGGTACGAAGACCTCTTTTGTGTCAAAAGATGTCATGACCCCTTCAACAAATTGAACCTCATTGTAAAGTGTTACCCATTTATTTAATAAAAAATAACACTGTTCATTTTGAGAAGTATTATTACAATTTAAAATAAAATTTTTCTATTTAAATGTATTTTTAAATGTAATTTATTCCTGTAATGCAAAACAAAATTTCCAGCATCATTACTCCACTCTTCAGTCACATGATCCTTCAGAAATCATCATAATATGCTGATTTTCTGCTCAAGAAACATTTCTTATTATTATCAGAGTTGAATTTGCTGCTAAATATTTTTATGGAAACTTGTCACGGTTAATAGGTTGAATAGGATTTTGAGTCATATACCTTGGCATCCCTGCAGTCCTTTTGGACCATGAACACCATTTTTTGATATCCCACACAACCCTGGGTCTCCTGGATCCCCCTTGTCTCCAGTCAGTCCTGTAATGCCTCTATCACCTTTTAAACCCAACCCTAAAGCACAACGAAGGAGAGAGGGAGTGAGAGAGATGGCAAGCAGGCAACAACAAAACTTCTGACAGCACAAATGATTGCACATGTATCTCACCTCGAGATCCAATCTCACCCTTGACACCCTTCAGGCCATCTAGCCCATGAAGCCCTGGGAGCCCTGGAGATCCTGCAAGTGATAAATTAATTATCAAAAAAAGTATGTTAAAAATTCCCTTTTTCAAGTTTAAAATGTATACATGATTGTTCTATTTTAAAAATGAACGGCAGCATCACTTTGTTTGTACATAGCATAAGTATTCAAACCTCTAAGGCCAGGGCATCCCGTGTTTCCTTTAGGGCCTGGCGGACCTGAAGGCCCTTGAGCACCCTCTGGACCATGTCTTCCACACGGACCTGGGGGCCCAACCACACCTAAAGCAGAAAGAAAACTATTTGAGAACACAGCAAAACTTAATATGGTGCATGTCATGACTATGGAATTGAGATGATGTAGGCTTGCTGCGGTAGTCATAGTTACCGGTGTCACATGGTATTCGGCCAGTTGGACAACGAACTCTAAAATTTTAAACTGAAAGCATCTGCTCTGCTCCAGAGTCACAGCACAGTCAGCAGGAGTTAGATTTCAATTAAAAGTGGCGGAGGATTTGGTCACTGTCCCCCCTAAACCCCTGTGTTATCGGTAATACCTTTGTTGTCACAAGTTTATTTACCGGTGGGGACATTTCCTCATCGTGACATCCCTAGTCACAAGTGCACATTTATCCACTATTTTAGAGCCAGATTGATCCGTTTAACAATGGGTATTTTACCAGGAGGTCCATAATGGCCAGGGTTCCCAGGTGGTCCAGGTGGACCACATTCTCCATAAGGCCCTTGTGGTCCAGGGTCACCACAGTCTCCTTTGTCACCGGGGGGAGCTATTGGGGAGAAAAGAGATGTTTCTATAGCTCAGAACTCTTTTTTTTTTAAATGCATTTCTATTAATGCTGTATTATAGAAATATATATTACAAGAAGGGTTAATTATATGAAGTAAACGTTAAGAAAACCATACCTGACACGCCTTTTTCTCCAGAGGGCCCTCTCTCACCTGTTCGTCCTGGCTCACCAATAGACTCACCTTTGTCACCTATTCAACACAGTACAAGGAGGTTTTCCAATAGATCTCATTTCACATGAGACTTGAAATGTGCAGATTTAAAATATAATGATTGTGTAGTGTTTGTAAGCGATTTTATCATATTGTAAGAAAAATGTATACTTTTATCCACCAACAATGCATTTATTTGATCAAAACTGACAGTAAACGCTGATACTTTGTTAAAAAAGAAATCTATTTTAAATAAATGCTGTTCTTTTAGCTTTCTAATCAAAGAATCCTACAAAAGTTACCAAAGTAGTACAAAAGTAGTGTTGGTTTGAGTATGCAAGGTTTCAAGCATTGTATTTTACCTTTAGGACCATCTAACCCAGGGAAACCAGGGGTTCCTGTCATACCAGTCAATCCAGGATCACCCTACAAACAAACGTGTTAATGATTAAATCCTACATATACATGGTCAGTTTAACTACACAACTGTTTGTGTACACTATCTGTGTTTGGGTCAAAGACAATCAAACCAACAACAAAACTCAAATAATTTGGCAAGAATTAAAAAATAAGATTCATATAAATAAAAGACCATCCACTCACTGAATCACCATTTTCCCCTGGGAATCCCACAATTCCCTTCGGTCCAGGTCGCCCACGTGTGCCAGGCTCACCGGGAGACCCAGGAACGCCTGCCGGTCCACAAAAGCCACTTTTACAGCCAGTAGGTCCATTATGTCCTGGATACCCTGGTGGTCCAGGCGGACCTGGTTCACCCTTATTGCCTGAGAATTAAGAAGTAGAAACTACGTGATCTGATGAAGGTCTTTTCTATCAAAGTTAGAAACCAACATAGGATCTGAGGCCCTGTTTACACCTGGTATTAAGATGTGTTTTGGTCCATCGGATCACAAGCGGACGACGCTAAATACAGGTGTAAACAGCTCTAAAACGTTTTGAGATGGTCCACTTTCGACCACTTTCAGAGGTAGTCGAAAATGTATTCGACCGGATTGCTTTCGTAGTGCAAACGCTTATGTGGTTGAATGTGTTCGAACAGCCACAAAACATCGCTTACTCTCCGCATATTGACTTGATGCATAAACATTATGGGAAGTGCTCTAGTCAGACAGGTTTTAAACTTTTTCAGCCGAAGACCCAAGTTTAGTATGGAGTCAAAAATGTATCAAGCACAATGTTCTCTCACCATTCCTGATTTCAAACTATGGGCCCTATCTTGCACCCAGCGCAATTGACTTTGTACACCGACGCATGTATCATTCCTATTTTGCACCCGCGCAAAGCGGACTTTTCCCTCCACAGAAGCACATCGGTTAACTAAGAAATACACTTGCGCTCCCGGGGGCGGTTCAGCGCAAAGAGGAGGCGTGTTCTGGCGCAAACGTTCCCTGGTGCTATTTAACAGGTTTAGAAAACAATTCCGCCACTGACCAAAAAAAACTAGTTTAAAGTCAGTGGCGCATTGCGGATGTTATTCATGTGCTATTTTAAGAGCGCATGCTTGGCCATAATCAATGTAGCGTGTGCACAACGCGCATACACTTTGATTCTCTCACACAGAAGCAGCAGTTTTCATTTTTGCAAATCATACATTATTACGATAGATAGATAGATAGATAGATAGATAGATAGATAGATAGATAGATAGTTTATTATAAAAGCATACATCTAGCTTACACATTTACCCAAATTATCACACGCCTGTTTAACCGAAGTTAATTTGGGTGTGTTTCTCAATCCCCAATGTCACTTCTCTGTGTTTTACGGCCCTGACGAGAACGTCGGTCTCCTCGGCTGTGAACCGCTGCCGGCGCGCGCCTGGCAAATCCGCTGTTATAATAGGAATCCGCTTTAGAACAAGCGCGCCTGCTATTAAAGGGAATGTGAGATGACGCTCTGATTGGTATATTTCACGTTACGCCCAAACCACACCTATGAATAATGAAGCTACTTCAGACCAACCCCTTTTAGATTTGCGCCGGGCGCAAGAGTCATTTATCCCGCCGGGAAAATAGCAACAGCGCCCAAGACCCGCCCACAAAGTTACTTGCGCTTGACACTTGCGTTTCAGATCGTTAAAATAGGGCCCTATAACTATATATAGTTATAACTAACGTATTATAGGGTTTTAATGTCAGAGCAGAAACAAAAGCTGCTGCTCCGTGTGTTTTCCCGTCGCCTCTGGTCACGTAAATTGCGTGAGCTTATTTTATCCATTAGGAAAAAAAAGCATACATTTACCCGCCCCTAGACCCTCCCCTCTGAGAAATCAGGACAGAAGTGTTTGAAAGTGGACAAAAGAGATGGATTAAAACACTAGGGGTAAACGGGTATTTGTCTCCCTCGTCGTTCGTTTGGTGATCTGATCGACCAAAACGCATCTTAATACCAGGTGTAAACAGTGCATGAGTTTCTGTTACAGATTTACCCCTTTCTCCACTGAAACCATTCTCCCCATTAGGTCCAGGTGGTCCTACCCGGCCTTTGACTGGCACTGAAATCATGTCTCCTGGAGGTCCAGGAGGCCCAATGCATCCTGTAAAGAAAAAATTTGCCATCATCACATTAGACCCGACCTAAAGTATGACAATATGGTGTTTCACACTGTTTTGAAGTACCTTTCCGTCCCTTGGTTCCATTTCTCCCTGGGAAACCTGGAAATCCATTCAGACCCCTAAGGCCTTTTTGTCCAGGAGCCCCTAAAGGGCCCGTCTGCCCTGTGTTGCCAGCACAGCCATATTGACCAGGAAATCCAGGCAAACCTGAGATGTTATATGACAGGTGAGAATCATGTGTCCCTCTGACACCTTCTTTGTTTTTTTACTCTAAATATCTAAATCACACACATTTAAAAGGAAATGTTATATATTTTATATATTACAAAGAAATTGGCCAAACACATTTTAGTGTTGAAGCTAATGTCAACATAAATGTAATACACTAACATTCAAAAGTTTGGGGTCAGAAAACTTTTTTTTTTATATATACTTTTAATTTGACAAGGATGCATCAAATTGATCAAAAGTGGCAATAAAGACAATAATGTTACAAAATATTTACATTTTAAATAAATGCAGTTCATGTGTAATTTCTATTCATCAATTGTAATTGATGTAATAGATGTAATTGAATTGATAAAGACTTTTCTTTTTTTGAGCAACAAATCAGCATATCAGAATGACTTCTGAAGGATCATGTGACACGATACTGGAGTAATGATGCTAAAAATTCAGCTTTACCATTAAAATAGAGTCACAGTTATTTTAAATTGTAATAATATTTCACAATTTTACTGTATTTTTGATCAACAGCAACTTTGCTATTTCTAACAAAATAGAACATTGATAGTAACATCCATCTTAACTGTAAATTGTTTCAGGCAACCAAAATGTTACAAACCATAGTTAGGCATTTGTTTAAATAAGGTCACATAACAGGGTACATTCATTGAATAAACTCCCTAAAGCACATCAAGACCTGTGGAAAGACTCTTTACCCTTTGGTCCAGTAAATCCAGGATTTCCATTGTCTCCTTTGAGTCCTGAAGGTCCCTGAAGGCCTGTGCATCCTTGAATGCCCATGAAACCAGTCTTACCAGGGTCTCCTTTAGCTCCAATGCCTGGAGGTCCCTGCTCCCCAAGTGATCCTTTCTCTCCAGGGGTGCCTAACACAGAAAAGTGACATTGTTATTGGAACAATCCTAACAAGCTTCTGTCGATACAATGGTCTCTACTGACCTCTCTGTCCACAAAAGCCTGGTGTTCCTGTCTCGCCAGGTGGACCAGCTTGTCCTTTGTCACATTTTTCTGGTCCCCCACCTGGGAAACCAGGTGCCCCTTGATTACCATCCTCTCCTTTTTCCCCTTTTCTTCCAGGACGTCCTGGAATACCTGGTGTACCTGCAGAAAAAGTTATTTAATAATTTTATAATTTTAGTTAATGGACCTTACTATTGTGATCTTATGACTAACAACTAACTAGACTGTGCAAAACATCTTACATCTTCAAAACAGTGACCTTTAAATACTATTTCTTTCTTTATATCATAATCATACTGCTGTTCGCCAGATATTATTTAACTGTCAATGCAGTACCTTGCAATCCAATTGGTCCAGGAGGTCCAGGTACACCTTTAGGGCCCTGACATCCCTGAACCCCAAAGGGGCCCATCGGTCCTGGAGCCCCAATAACACAGTCTCCAAAAGACCCTTTCAGACCCTGGGGTCCACGAAATCCAGGTGTGCCAGGTGAGCCACTTATACTGTTGCCGTCGGGGCCAGTGTCACCTGGATCTCCTAAATATCCACATGGACCTGCGAATGATATGGCAGAGATATTCGATTTATAATACTTTTCTAATGGATGCGTTCTAGTCAAGCTGATACTGTGGATAAATCATGCAGATATAGAATAATTAATAAACGTATTTTGAATTAGGGGTTGACATAGTCGACATCGACTAGTCGCTGATGACGTCATTAATGAACAAATAAGCCTGAACCTCGAGCTGACACTCGAGCGCGGGTTGCCTTGAGGACAGCTATGGTTGATATATATCAATTTTGAGCATTCAGAAGGTAAAATCAAACATATCTATCTAGTGGAGAGCTCTCTGAGTATGCATTTATTTGTTATTTTAACTGTTGGAAACAGAACGTAAAAGTGGACTTCGAAGAGTTCTTATCCTGTTGCCTATTATCTCCTTATTATCTTCTTCCTATTTATTATCTATTGCCATGATCAGCAACTGGCCGACGTCGAGCTTAAAGTGTCATGGCAGAGCATTAAAGTTGACTAGTCTGTGCAACCCCTATGTTGAATAGAATCAAAGAGGGTTTATTCAAGTAATGCATAATCAAGTAATCCATAATTCATAAAGTTCAACAAAAATGAAAATGCACCAAAACCTCAAACATGTGACTAGCTCTCAAATTATATTTATAATCTCTACCTCTCAGTCCGCTACACCCAAAATCACCAGGGTCTCCGTTCTCTCCTTTGGGACCATCTGGTCCAGTATTTCCTTGGTATCCTGGATTTCCAAGTGTACCTTTCTCACCTGGAAGGAAAAATTAGTTTTGGCCATAAACTGTATTTGATCATTAATCAGCCATCTGAGCTGCAAAATTCATACTGCAATTTGAAGACATTCAACACTGTCACACAACAGAATAACATCATTAGTCCAAAACATTTTACGAAAAAACATCAATAACTATGTCACTAAGTCTGAGTAATTCATGAATTAAGTTAAATTCTGTATTAACATTATGTCAGAATGGTTGTCTGAATGTCAGCTCCAGAATTACTGGCACCAAATAATGAGCAAAAGCGAGTGTGTAAAATATAACATACAGGGAACCTTTGAGGAAACTCTACACTTTAAGGTACATTATTGTTATTCCTTCAGTCTTTTTTTCCAACCATCCTTCTTTCACACTCTTTCGTCAGAAAATCTTTTAATATATGTTACCTTTACATCCAGGCATTCCTTTGCAACCAGGGGCTCCAAGAATGCCAGGCCCACAGGGCAGTGTATCACCTACCAAGAACATCAACAATCAAGACGTGTGCTTTACAAATGACCAATTAAGTAAAAACCTTACTTAAACTATTGTTCATTTGGGGTCAGTATGAATTTTCACGCTTCTGAAATAATTGTCTTAAGGTACACCAAGGATGTATTTATTTGATCAAAAATACAATTTAAAACAACTGTATAAATATAATTTATTCCCATGATGGCAAAGCTGAATTTTCAGCATCATTACTCCAGTCTTCAGTGTCACATGATCCTTGAGAAATCATTTGAATATGATGATTTGCTTCTCAGGAAACATATTTTATAATTATCAATGCTAAAACAGTTGTACTGCTTAATATTTTGTGGAAATGGTGACACTTGTTTCAGGATGAGCAATAGAAAGTTAAAAAGAACAGCATTTATTTGCCATAGAAATCTTTTATAATAATGTAAAAGTCTTGAGTGTCACGCTTGATTAATTTAATGCAACCTTGCTGAAAAAAACTAAACAAACAACTGTATTGATGGCAGAAGTTTGAACGGTAGTGTACAAATCTTTTTTTGTTTTGTTTTTTACTTCCTCCATACTAGCATTATGGAAGAAGTTAACAATAGTTAACAACAAATTTGTTTTGACTATATACAGCTGGAATAGTGGCTTGATACCAATTTATCACATAGAATATAAACCTTACTCAGCACTGTGACTCTTACCTTGAATCCCTTTAGGACCCGGTGGCCCTGTTTGGCCTTGAGGTCCAGGGTCCCCTTGTTGCCCTCGTCGCCCATTTGACCCCATCATACATGGTCCAGGAGGACCAGTTTGACCTCTGAAGCCTTTCACACCAACAGCTCCTTGACATCCCCTGTCACCTGTCAGTCCAAAAAGATTATCTCCCTGGGAAGAGAAAAAGGGGTTTTAAAAAGAAATTAATGTCTGTACATTACTGTACGTGTACATAAAAATCATCCAAAATTCATATGAAGAAAAGGTTCAGTAATGAACTGTCCAATTACATGACATGATATTAATTGCTCATTACACATTGTAACTAGTTAAGGAGTCTTATATATATATATATATATATAGAGAGAGTACAGCACAACTTTTTTATGAATGTTTATGACGTACTAAAGATCCAGGATCTCCAGGAGCACCAATCTTCCCATCAGCCCCTTTCTTCCCATTACGCCCTGGATTTCCACATGGTCCAATAGATCCTGGGTCACCTTTCACCCCTTTAACATGATGCAAAAATTCCATTACAATTTCTGATAATTGCACGCCGGTTCACATGTAAAATTAAGATGAGGGATTTGATGGATAACTTGATCAGAAAAATCAGAAGAAATAAAAAACCTCTGTCAAAAGTCTGGCATAATGCTCAGGGATCAAGAAACTGCCCTGCAATTCTACTATCAAACATTTAACATCAAACCAATTCATGCTTTATTATTCCATTGAAAATAACCTTAGTTGTTACACCATTTTGGGTTAGTCTAAAAATGTTTAACATATCTAACAATAATCTATAAATTGCAAAAATGCTTCACCCTTTGTGCATGACACCATAACACCTCCTTTCTCTCCTTTAATCCCTCGGACACCTTCGAAGCCTCTGGGACCCTGAGAAACAACAACAGACACAAACAAAAAGAAATCCTTAGATATACAAACATATAAAAGCAGAATACAAACTTATTTTGAATCTCAACCAGGTTTACATACAGTAACACCTCCCACGCCCCTCTCTCCGATGAATCCGACATCACCAGTCGGACCCCGGTTCCCTTTTCGCCCAGGATCACCAGGGCAACCCGGAGGGCCTTGGGGACCACGATCGCCAGGTAGATCACCAGGTGGGTCACATGCACATCCCCCATCAGGACCTGAAAGGGAACACAAAAAATATATTAAGCACAGGTGCTCATGCTGTGGTTAGAAAATATGCTTTTCCGCCCCCTAATGGGCACTGATACACACTACACACAACTTTACAGCTAGGACAAAAGAACCAGAATTAAGCAGCACCATGGACAGCACCATTATAAGATGCTCTTATACTTATAAGCAGGTTCTGCACATTCATATCAATCATTCACGTTTGATCAATCGTTCAATTATTACATATTTTGGATAATTTGATAATGCTTCAGTAAAAAACAAGCTGCTCACTTTAAAATATTTTACTGTGTTTGATTTTTTTTGTGAAAAATATGAAAAAGTGCACATATTCGATATAGACCTATTAATGAGATAAATCATAGATTATAGTATATAGTATAGCTTAGTCACTAAAATAGTGTCACTAAAAAGTTATTGGACACTTAAGTCATTATTAAAATGTATGACTAAAAATGACTAAATGTACTATATATATTTCAACAAATTTTTGAATAAATGTTTTTTTGGTTTTAACATTTTGGTAAAAACATATACTGCTCAAAAATGTAACTGCTCTTTCTGATTTAACTGACTTAACACTACTTTTCAAAGTAATTTTTGGGGGTAATTTTTGGGTAATTAAAAAAAAAAATCAAAAGAAGTCTCAACAAGGCTGCTTTATTTGATCAAAGCTTCAGTCAATTATTGTGAAATATTTTTACAATTTAAAATAACTATTTTCTATTTTAATATATTTTAAAATGTGATTTATTCCTGTGATGCAAAGCTGAATTTTCCGCATCATTACTCCAGTCTTCAGTGTCACATGATCCTTCAGAAATCATTCATCATCAGGGTGATTTGCTGCTTAAGAAACATTCATTTTTATATTATCATCAATTTAAGATCAAATGTCAATGTCTCAAAACTCACCTTTTCTCCCCTGGACACCTGGTAATCCGAAAGGCCCTCTCTCTCCAACCAGTCCAGATTCTCCATGTTCTCCAGGAAGGCAGTAGTAACCTACGTCACAGACAGATACTCTCATCACTGTGTATTAGCTGTACTTCTTTTGAACTGTAGTGTAATGTCTTATGTATTTAGGTATGATGTTACTTGCTTAAATGTGTTGGATAAATGAATGTAGCATGTGACAGTTAAAATGTTGTGCTCACCGCAAACTGTTCACTCGAAACACATGACGAGACAAATGTTGACATCATGATAGGATGGACATGCACACAAAAACAACATGCGGGCAGGCACACAAACAATTATGACAATGCTTTACAAGGACATACAATAACTTCATTGATGATGCACACACATGTACATTATCAATAATACCTACAAAATTAACAATGTGTTAGTGTGTCTACATTAAACATGCTAAATGTTTACTTGAATTAAATACAAATCAAATGAAAATATGTCAAAGTATAAAAAAGACATTGCAATGAAAAAGACAATCACAAAAGTAGACAGGCACTAAGGGAACTAGGTAAATGCTTACATGCTCTCAAAAGTTTAATTGTAAACTTCCTCTAACATGCATTTTATACAGGTATGTGCAGATAGCTTAATGTGACTGAATCACAATGTCATCGGGGCTGGTTAAGACAGACAATGGAAAATGGAAGAATGCGAGGAAAAAAAAGTATATCCACTCACCGGGAGTGCCAGGATTTCCTTGTCGTCCTTTACGTCCAGGGGTGCCTCGTTTTCCAGGTTCCCCTAGATGAAAAGTCATGATGTTATTAACTTCCATTACAAAAGTATATAAAAATATCTCTTCTTCTCTGTCTTAAAGGTTGTATCAGCGATTTCAGGCCCCAAAAAGGCCCAAACATAATTGATCACATTCATCTAATCTTTCCTAACGATCCGCTAGCTGCCCACCCTACAAGCAGGCCGTCAAAAAATCACAGACAGGGTGTGTGAAATCATGCATGGCTGCACGTGAAGTCGGAGTCACAAGCGCAAAACCTCACAACACCCACCCCTGTCGGTGATTGGTTGAAATACTATTTATTTTGGTTTTGAGTGGTTGGTGAAACCAATTGTTTTTGTGTGCAGATCTCAGAGCCTAGGCTGCCTACAGAGACGCGGTTTTTTGACGGCCTGCTTATGGGGCGGGCAGCTAGCGGATCGTTAGGAAAGATTAGATGAATGTGATCATTTATGTTTGGGCCTGAAATCGCTGATACAACCTTTAAATGGAAAGAGCACGATGACAATGCACTACCATTTTTTAGGTCAGTAAAGTTTGGGGTCACTAAGGTTTCTCATTGAAATAAATTAATATGCAATAATTGCATTTGACACATTAATTTGATCAAAAGTGATAGTAAAGACATCTATAATGTTACAAAAGATTTCAATTTCAAATAAATGCTGTTCTATTGAACTTTTTTATTCATCAAAGAATCCTTGAGAAAAAAATGTTAAGCAGCGCAAAACGGGTTATGAGCAACAAACTTCTGTATTCTGTATAACAGGTCGCATCACTTCCGGTTCAGGTCTTTTGTATGTGCTTCTTTAAATATAAAGCGGGTTTACTCGAGATGCCTTACTCGCGAGCAAAGATGAGCGCAACTGATGCCCATCACAAATGCAGAGTTATATCTAAAAGTTATTTTTTTTTTCTTCTTCTCACTAACATTTAGATTTTTTTAATTGAATAAAACACCAACAATATAAAAGAACTAGCCATATTGCTGTCTAACCCAGTTTTCCTGTTTATTCATGTGACGTTAGACATAAAATCTACTGTTTTCAAGTTTCTTAAGCAGCAAATCATCATATTAGAATGATTTCTGAAGGATCATGTGAAGACTGGATTTATGGCATCATTACTCCAGTCTTCACATGATCCTTCAGAAATCATTCTAATATGATGATTTGCTGCTCAAGAAACTTGAAAACAGTAGATTTTATGTCTAACGTCACATGAATAAACAGGAAAACTGGGTTAGACAGCGATATCTATGGACTTTTAAGGTAATGAGCTAGCTTTGACATCACAGGAATAAATTACATTTTAGAAAATATAAAACTAGAGAACAGTTATTTTAAACTGCAATATTATTACACAATATTACTGTTTTTACAGTATTTTTGATCAAATAAATGCAGCCTAGGTGAGAATAAGAGACTTCTTTAAAAAACATTTAAATATCTCACCAATGGCAAACTTTTGTTAGTAGTAGTGCAAGTATATTGTATGTCTTATGTAGCATCCACTCACCAGGATTGTCATAGTATGGGTTTTTCTTCTGCACCCCATATAAATAATCTTTTCCCCCTGTAACTGTCACGGTTTTCCCCGCTCCAGTCACGGTCCCTCACACTACATTTCCCAGCAACCCCCTGGATCCTCACCACACCTGCAATCATTTCCCTCATCACCGCAGCTGAACTCCATCACGTCATTATCACTTCATCCCCAGCCTTTATAAGCGGTTTGCTCTCACTCCTTCGGTGCCGGGTATTAAACATCACGTCTTGTTCTGTTTCCCGGTTACCGTTGATATTTGAAGTACTGGCTCCAGAGGTCCTCGGCAAGTGGCTAGTGGTGGGCAGATCGAGGCTTCGTGAAGCAATGAAACAGTTGAAGCAAATGTTCCATATTGTTTCGAGGCTTCGAATCAATCCGACACCCGTCTCAACGATGACCCCTAGTGGTCACTTGCAGGTGTTGATCTGACTAACCTTGACGAGCCATTAAAATAATGTGTTGTTTTTTTATTATTGTATTTTTCTAATATGTGAAGCTTGTAACCTGTAGCCTCCTCACTGTGCATAATGTTATTTTGGTCCTGCAAAATGAATATTAATAAAATAAATCAAGCCACAATGTCTCACTTTTTTAGAGATTTTTATTAAAAAATATTAATTTCTCTGCTGTGGAAGGATTTAGCCTACTTCTTTTTTTACAGTTAATTTCTCCAGCCTTTGAAAAAATCCTCTCACAAGGGACACTTGTTGCTGACGTGCAAATATATTTTTTAGCAAGGACATACAAATGAGGAAAGATTACTGCTCTCTCTTTCCAGTAAGTTAGTGGATCATGAGTTCTGGGCAAATACACAAATTTCAAATTCTCCTCAAATGGCGCATCATGGATGATGTATTGTTGCAGTAGGCTAGCTGCCGATCACAATACACACATCTCACTTTATTTGGGGTTTCTAAACGGAAATGCTCCCACACCACAGATGTACGGCATCTCTTCTGGGGAGCCTCCATTTTATCTATCTATCCAAATCTATCTATCTCTATATGAATCTATCTATGTATCTATAATCTATCTATGTATCTAGATATGTACCTATATATGTATCTAGATATAATATGTATCTGTATCTATCTATAATCCATCTATGTATTTATATATGTATCTATAATCTATCTATATCTATATATTAATCTAGCTGTCTATATATATTTATATCTATGTATCTATTAATGTGTCACTATATGTATACTCTGTCTGTCTCTAGCCTATCAGTCAATGTGTTGTGTAAATTTAAATGTAAGCCTAAATAGCCTATAACTAATCAAATCGCACTATGTCACTATATCACCAAAAATCCGCTATCTCAAAATCAAACTCCTCTCACAAAACCCCACGAGGTCAATATGCGTTGATTTCACTTTTATACAGATGTGCGATTGTGTGGTCTGTTCCCGACCGTGTCAATCAAACGCTGATTCGGCGGACCACACCTGATGAAACACTTAGTGAAACACTTCGAGGCTTCGTTTGGCCATAGTCACGTGACATGGGTGTTTTGAATCACGCTTCGGATCAGTGTTTCGAAACATCTGCGCTTCGGGATCTCGCAAAGCTTCGGAACGACTGTTTCGCGTCAGCCATCCCTACAAGTGGCTCAGTGTTCCCCACTCGAGAGGATTCCAGTGCATCTATGAGTGATATTCTAAGGATCATCCGAGAGAGGATTTCCTGTGTTTCTGTGAGTGATATTTGAAGGATCGTCCGAGAGAGGACTTCATGTGTTTCTGTGAGTGATATTCGAAGGATCGTCCGAGAGAGGACTTCATGTGTTTCTGTGAGTGATATTCGAAGGATCGTCCGAGAGAGGACTTCATGTGTTTCTGTGAGTGATATTCGAAGGATCGTCCGAGAGAGGACTTCATGTGTTTCTGTGAGTGAGGTCACACAAACTATCTGCGAGTGTATCTGTGACTGTGAACTGTATATCCTGAGTTCAAGACTATCCTGAGTTTATTCTAATCTAGCTTCAAGCGTTCGTGAGTCGAATCAAGCTTCAAGTGAATCTGTGACTGAACTGTATATCCTGAGTTCAAGACTATCCTGAGTTTATTCCGTTATGAGTTTTAAGAGTATCCTGATTTGTTCCTTTGCATCTACCTTGTTCTGGATTTACTTTAGTGTATAAATAAAGTTTTAGTTCTTTTGGTATTCCTGTCTCCCTTGAGTGATATTGTGACAGAATACTCGGCCACACACATAGTAAGATCCAGCTTCAGTGCTCAGGATGTGTTGGAACCTGATCGCGGGGCTGGCTCAGGACAGCCGCGATCTGTTAGAGTTCACGATGGGATTTTGTTCTCTGCTGGTTGACTGTGGTCTGAGCGATCAAACCATCATAGCCTGTTACCGGATCGGGGCCCAGTACGTTGACCCACGACCGCTCCCTGACCTTTCAGGGCTAGGCTGGAGGGAGGCGATATCTGTCTGCTGGGACAGCTTTTCCACCGAGTGTGCGTTTCCCACCAAAACCACTCATCTCGTCAAACCAGTCAAACCCACCGAGCAGGAGCTCAGTATCCGCCTTGGATCGGTTGCGGGGATCGTCTGGCCCAAAGCACGCAAGCTTGTTTCTAACAGTGCCGATCTGGCATCCAAGTTGATCGACCCCCCTTTGATGTCCGTCCGGGGAACTCGCCGGTATGCTCCATATCCCACTAGCCCAGTCAAGTCTGATTTAAGTCAAGTTCCGAGTCTAGTACCTACTAAAGAAATCCTCTGCCCAGATGAGCCAGCTCAATTTATCTGCTCAGATGAGCCAGCTCAATTTATCTGCTCAGATGAGCCAGCTCAATTCATCTGCCCCGATGAACCAGAGCCTGTCATCTGCCCAGTCGAACCAGAACCAGTCGTCTGCCCAGTCGAACCAGAGCCAGTAGTCTGCCCAGTCGAGCCAGAGCCTGTCGTCTGCCCAGTCAAACCAGAGCCAGTCGTCTGCCCAGCCGAACCAGAGCACATCGCCAGTCCAGCCGAGCCTGCACTTCACGCCAGTCCAGCCGAGCCTGCACTTCGCGCCAGTCCAACCGAGCCTGCACTTCGCGCCAGTCCAGCCGAGCCTGAGACTGAGAGCGTCGTGTCCGCCGAGCCAGAGCCAGTCTTCAAGCACGAGACAGAGCCCTCAACGCTGCCCAGCTCAGAGCCCTCAACGCTGCCCAGCTCAGAGCCCTCAACGCTGCCCAGCTCAGAGCCCTCTTCGCCGCTGGTTCCGCCCAGCTCAGAGCCCTCTTCGCCGCTGGTTCCGCCCAGCTCAGAGCCCTCTTCGCCGCTGGTTCCGCCCAGCTCAGAGCCCTCTTCGCCGCTGGTTCCGCCCAGCTCAGAGCCCTCTTCCCCGCTGGTTCCGCCCAGCTCAGAGCCCTCTTCCCTGCTGGTCCCATCCAGCTCAGAGCCCTCTTCGCCACTGGTTCCATCCAGCCTAGAGTTTCCTTCGCCGCCAGTCCTGCCCAGCCCAGAGTCTCCCTCGCCGATGGCTCCACCCATCCCGGTGCTCCCCAAAGCCAGCTCTGAATTTTTTTGGGAGGGGAGTAAAGGGATGGCTACTGAGGCTTGGCCACGGTCTGCCATACCACCTGCTCCGCCGTGGCCAACCTCCACCCTGCCTACTCCGCCGTGGCTGACCACCATACTGCCTGGTCCGCCATGGTCGGCCGTCCTCATGCCTGATCTGACCGAGTGGTCGACACTTCTGCCTGCTCCTCCGTGGTCGACCACTCGGGCCGGCTCTACTCTGGCCATTGGTACCATCCTGGAGTCCCTGGTCCTTGGTCCCTGGTTCCCTGTTCCCCCGGACAGAACTCCAGGACGCCCACCCCCCCTCCCATCGACGTTATTAGGCGCGAGGACGCGCCTTCGGGGAGGGGGGAGTAATGTCATGGTTTTCCCCGCTCCAGTCACGGTCCCTCACACTACATTTCCCAGCAACCCCCTGGATCCTCACCACACCTGCAATCATTTCCCTCATCACCGCAGCTGAACTCCATCACGTCATTATCACTTCATCCCCAGCCTTTATAAGCGGTTTGCTCTCACTCCTTCGGTGCCGGGTATTAAACATCACGTCTTGTTCTGTTTCCCAGTTACCTTTGATATTTGAAGTACTGGCTCCAGAGGTCCTCGGCAAGTGGCTCAGTGTTCCCCACTCGAGAGGATTCCAGTGCATCTATGAGTGATATTCTAAGGATCATCCGAGAGAGGATTTCCTATGTTTCTGTGAGTGATATTCGAAGGATCGTCCGAGAGAGGACTTCATGTGTTTCTGTGAGTGATATTCGAAGGATCGTCCGAGAGAGGACTTCATGTGTTTCTGTGAGTGAGGTCACACAAACTATCTGCGAGTGTATCTGTGACTGTGAACTGTATATCCTGAGTTCAAGACTATCCTGAGTTTATTCTAATCTAGCTTCAAGCGTTCGTGAGTCGAATCAAGCTTCAAGTGAATCTGTGACTGTGAACTGTATATCCTGAGTTCAAGACTATCCTGAGTTTATTCCGTTATGAGTTTTAAGAGTATCCTGATTTGTTCCTTTGCATCTACCTTGTTCTGGATTTACTTTAGTGTATAAATAAAGTTTTAGTTCTTTTGGTATTCCTGTCTCCCTTGAGTGATATTGTGACAGTAACAGACAGTTTTTAATATATACTGTATATATAATGAAAATGTGCCTTCAGTACAGTCCAACTTTTTATGTTTGCCCCTAAAGGCCAATTCACACTGCGCAGACAAACGGCAACAAACAAGTTGGCTGTTAGATTTAGAATTTTATGAAAAAAAATTCACACTGATCCAACAAACTCCGACAGACTTGTTTGTTGGTGTTTGTTGCCGTTTGTCTGTACGGTGTGAACTGGCCTTAACATGTCAGTCACACACATAATATTGTTTCAAATATTACAATGTCTAATAGAATGCTGAGTATTATTATGGTCAGCCATAACATGGGGGAAAAAATCTGAAATATTACCGTAGTTTAAGAGTGACCCATATGTTTTTCCTGGGTCACCCTTTTCTCCTTTGAGTCCATTGAAACCCTGGAGACCAGATTCACCCATTGCACCTAAGAGCAAAGCAGAGCAGAGTTAGAACGAGAATCGAGAAATGAAAGAGAAACAGACAGAAGGTTTGAGCCTAAGACCATAACTATGATTTACAATATACAAATGCCATAAAAATATGATATTTATGATTATTCATACCTATTACAGATGCTCCTGAATCACCAAGGAGACCAGGTATACCCATCAACCCTCTATCCCCAGGTGGCCCGGCGGCACCAAGGAGCCCAGGATCTCCAGGTGGTCCTACAGCACACATTAATAAAACATCATTTTTAAATCAAATCATACATTTATACCCTTCAAAATAGATAATGCTGTACTATGAGATCGCATCTAAAAAAATCTCAGTTCTCGCCATCTCTGAAAAGCCAAGCCAATGTTGATTTTCATTTTATTACGAGCTCTGTCACGCTCTCTTTTTGCCAGCAGACTCTCCTCTGTTCAGCATATCTTTAAAATGGATGGTTCCCCAGAGGTTTGAGATTTAGAGACTTTCACGCACAACTAACCTATGTCACTCCCACACTATAGACGCTTCAAAGTAGCCAGAGAGCAACTTTTCCAAAGCCATTTTAAGGTAAGCCTCCAAGGTTATCAAAAAATAGTATAACGCTACGGTACACAGGGTCAATGGAGGAGAGGCTTTTAATGCATTGAATAAACAGCTTTTGTGGGAAAACAGCTTATCACTTAAATGCATAGTTCATCCAAAAATACAAATTCTGTCATCATTTACTCACCCTCAAATTTCTTTGTTCTGTTGAACGCAAAGGAAGATATTCTGAAGAATGAAAGTCAATGGGGTCCATCATTTGTTTGGTTACCAACATTCTTCAAAATATCTTCCGTTGTGTTCAACAGAAGAAAGAAACTCATATGTTTTGGAACAACTTAAGGGTGAGTAAATTATGACAGAATTTTCATTTTTGGTTGAACTATACCTTTAAGGAAATCGACAGCCTATCGGCTAACATATTTGCCCTTAGAGCGGAAATGAAGCAGTCAGTCAAGTTATTATCAAGTAAATGGATTTCACTCTAATCAAATTATATTATAAACACAATAAATGTAATTTTTTTTTTTTTTTTAAGGTTTTATTATAGCTTTTGTAGCAAGGGCGCCGACTTCTTGCAGTACTACAACCTGTGACGTCAGGTTTGTTGGCTCCCTTGGATTAATAAAGATTATCATAGTTTCGTTTCTGGTCTTTGATTTTTCTGCTTAGTTGCTGTAATCGTTACTAGTAAAAGATCTGTCACCAAGTAGACAACCAATAAAGTGCTCCAATAATTCAGACTTTGCAACTTAAGTCAATTGCAACTTAAGTCAATAAAACGATGGGATTAAGGATAATATTTGGGGATTTTTTTTATCATTTTTAATCAAAGATTATGTCAGGGTAAGACAAAAACACATTTTGGAAGAAGGATTAATGATGTATTGATTCTTTTAAATTTAAATTTTGAACAAAAAAAGTTGGATAGTGTACTTTAACTTCACTGACGCATTAATTACAGTTTGCACAATAAATTTAAGCAAGCCATCAAGTGAAACACTAATTGTACAGTTTTCACATGTTTACAATGTGGTTGTGTACTAATGTAAACACTATTACCTGTCACATAGTTATAAGAGTAGTCTGGGTTTCCTTTAGGTCCGGGGTCACCTGGGAAGCCCTGTCACACATTCACAGCAGCAGCGTCAGTGAACAAATGACAATACACCACAGGTTTAAATATCTCTTACTAAATCTCTATCTTTCAAAATTCATACAATGCAACTGAACAAAATTTTAAATGCAGATGAAAAGTCTATTCAGAATGTGTATCTGACCTTTGGTCCTGGGTTGCCATATAGACCAGGGAGACCGTTTTCCCCAAGTTTCCCCTGTATATGTAAAAAACATAAAAGAAGAGACAAACAGTATAATTCAACATTAATATAAATTAATAATTATTAATAATAATGAAGAATTATTAACACATGTACCTTGGGTCCTTGAAAACCTCTTCGGCCCGGTAATCCAGGAAAGCCCTATGATTATTTAAAAAATAAACTATAGTAAGATCTAGTACAACAACATCTACGAGTACACAAAAGTACACAAAGGATGGAGTTGAGTAAAATTACTTAAATTAGATCTGAATGTGTAAAATTAGTGGAATTTCATGTGTTGGATTGGTTAATTTTCAATGTTTTGACTGGTTGGTTTGGAATGGTTGAATTTTTTTATAAATTTTTGTTATTAGATGGTTTGTGGTGTTATTGGTTGGTTAGAGTGTTAGAATGGTTGGTTTGAGGGGTTATGCAGGAATTATTGCAGTGTTGGTTTGTTGTGGATTAAATGATATGGAAACGGGTGAATAGTCTTACTCTGGGTCCAGAGAACCCAATTATGCCTTTCTCTCCTTTTTCTGCTTGAGGCCCTTCAAGACCCTGAGAAACACATAAATTAATGTAAAACCACATTATTGCTTGAACTAATGTAGATCTCATACTACTGCATGCTACGTTATTTCAGAACGTATTAGGTCTAATGATTTAAATGTACAATACTCACGTAAGGGCCAGGAATTCCACACATTCCTTCTTGTCCCTTTTCCCCCTACAAACAAAGTTTAAAAAATAAATAAATCCACCATCATTTACTACCTGGCATCCTTATAAAACCTTAGCAACTAAAAAATTTCACACGTAGAAGTTTTACCTTATCGCCTTTTACATAGTCTTCTGGGTTGGGCTCCACATATTCAAATGGACCTGGAACCCCCTGGAGACCTTGCACCCCCTGTAAGAGAATCAAGATGACATAAACACACCTTCACTTATATTCTGTAAATTCATACTACCATGTGTGTCATTTACCTCATCTCCTTTTGGTCCAGGCAGTGATCTTCCTGAGTCTCCCTACAGGAAATAGAGCAAAATTTCATTTAAAAAAAAGGTAAAATAATCTAAATGGTTCCATATTACTCCCAGATGGCAGTCAGAGAACAAGCCGAAGTTTGTGTCAAATTAAAGGTACACTACACTGTAAAAAATTTGCTGTAGTTATGCAGCTGTTTGCCAGTAACTTACTGTAGATTTAAATTTATGTTATTTACTGGCAACAGTTTGTTCAAAGTTAAATGAACATTAAACATGAACAAGTCTTTGTCTTTACAGTATAAAATTATAAAATAACAATCTAATGCAAAGCATTCTGGGAACCAGAAATCTTCATCAACCTTTTTCTGTTTTTTTTCCTTTAGATTTTGGTTCCCAGAATGCTTTGCATGAGGCTGTTATTTTAGTTTTATTCTGTAAAGATAAAGACTTGTTAATGTTTAATGTTCATTTAATTTTGAACAAATTGTTGCCAGTAAATAACATCAATTTAAATCTACAGTAAGTTACTGGCAAGTAGCTGCCAGTAATACTGTAATTTCTACAGATTTTTCTAACAGTGTATGTAACTTTTTTTCTTTCAAAATTAACTAAATTTGAATTAGTCAATACATCATCAGTCCGTCTTCCAAAACGTGTTTTTGTCTTACCCTGACTCACTATGGTAAGCCTATAATAAGTGTTTATATTTTAGAACAGACGTGATGGTTTTTGTGGGAAATTACATGCACGCGTCACTCGCCCGTCCGTGTCTCATCATATCCGTAAATAGGTTAGTTGTTATAACGAGTGAGAAAGGCTGACATGAAGCAGCTTAATCTCAAACCTCCGGGGAATCAGCCGTTTTAAACAAACACCGAACAGAGGAGAGTCTGCTGGCAAAAAGAGAACGTGACAGAGCTTGTAATAAAACAAGAATCAACATTAGCTTGGCTTTTCAGAGATGGCGAGAACTGAGGGATTTGAAATGTTGCAAAAGCGACGCAGAGTTGGTGTTTATATAACTTAACAGGCGAGTAAGGTATTTTATTGAAGAGATAAATTGCCATTTGTAGCTCTCTACAGTGGCGTAAGTTTGTTTTTAAAAGTGTGTGGGACAGGTGTGTGAAAAAAATTACATTACGATGTCTAGAAATATTTTTTTTTAGTAACGTTACATTGGGTTTAATTAGTCTTGTAATGAGATCTACTAATAGTGTTAGTGTCGAGACTCATAGATCCGCAAAATCTGTTAGAGTTCTTCAATGGTCTAGTGGTAGATCTTTTGCCAAGCGTGTCAGAGGTTACAGGTTTTAATCTGCACTCGTATCGTAGTCTTTTTTTTCTCATCAAATCCGAATATGTTCATCAGAGGTTGTATATCAAGCAGGGACACGTTTGTGTGCATTTTGTGAATTCATCAGAACGAATAGAGTCTCCGCAACGGTGATAGATTGAAGCGCGCATCCGAGTGAAGACTGCGCGCGAGCCACAAGAGACACTGTATCCATGCAACTGATAGCAGCGGCAGCGAGTGCTCAGCTTGATTTCAAAAACACATTTTAGCGCTAGATCGTCTCTTATTTAATAACAAACTAAATTAATGCTCTGCTAGTTAACTGGAGATGTTTTATTGATTTGTATTAGGTACATCCATGCCTCATAATGTTTCAAAAGTGGTGGGGGACAATATCGATGCTGAGAAAAAGTGGTGGGGACATGTCCCACCCGTCCCACCTGTAAATTACGCCTATGGCTCTCTAACAGAGTTGATTGTAAAGCATCACCTATTGTGAAGGGTCAGTTCATTATGGTTGTTGTAGAACTGTGCTGGAGTTTAGAAGTACTGTCTATTAACTGGTAAAGCTACAGTAACATCTTCAGCTAGTCAGCTTGAGATCCTCTCCATCTAAACGGATTATTTCTCTTAAGCCTATAGTGAATGTTTTATTAGCTGTAGGATAACCATATTCATCCGCAAAGTCACGCAGAGCCGAAGCACAACCAAAACAATGTTCTTCTACAAAATGCATGCAGTTTTGTTTTTTAACTGCTTGAAGGCCAAAAGTTACATACTGTATCGTGTACCTTTAACTTCAGTCATCTCAGAGAATGTTCATTCTCATAGGCATGTACATGCAAAACTCACCGGTTGGCCTCTCGGACCTGGTAAACCCTGTAAGCCCTAGGATAAGCAAAGAAAAAGGAAAAAACAAATACAAGAAATCAAATGAAATAATTTTGAAACATTTAGATAAAAGAGATCAAGCAGCTGAGCTTAAAGTTTGTAAATATATATATATTGTGACGAGCACCACGAGGACTCATCAGCGTCGCCCTGGAAACAGACTTGCTGCACCACAAGGAAGACAACACGCACTTCACCGGAACACCCACCCTAATCCTTCACTGGGTTTTGTCACTTTGTAAATAAATCCACCCTCCGGGCACTTTGTTTGAGCTATCCTTGTCATGTGATTCTTCACCCCAGTGACTATATCTATATTGTATATATCAGTATATTTACAGTTGTGACTAATTGAGACTGCAGAAGTCAATAAAAGTTGCATTTTCAGTTGAATTTGGGGAAACCACTTGAAACAGTTGTGTTGAGCTATTTCAATTACTTTTGTTTGGTTTGTTCATTGCAAACAGCTGAAAGTCTGTAAATATTGCCAATAAACCTGATTTGCAATGGGGGTTGTATAACTTTGATTACAACTGTATATATATTAATACACTCAAAAACTGTTGTGATATTCAACAAAAAAAAACAAAAAAAAAACATACTACACCATTTTACGATGTAGTGCATGTAAAAAATGTAGAGAATGCTTCTCTCACCATAAGTCCATCGGGTCCTACTCGTCCTGGTGGACCTTGTGGGCCAAAAACCCCTTTAAGTCCCTTTGTGCACATGCAGACACAGACAAACAAAGCAAACCTAACTAATAAATAAAACTGCAATAACATATACTGTAACTACATTACACCAATGTAATCTATTATATGTTCATATACAGTAAGATCTGCTTTTTTGCTCTTAGTACATACTTGTGGTCCATGTATTCCTGGTGATCCATCAACACCCTGTGAATGAGGGTCACACGTTTATAGATTTGTTAGGTATAAAAAGATACATTTTTGGCACTGCTTACTTTCAATACATTCAGCAGTACTAAAATATGAAGACATGAATTTATGGCATTATACGTACAGGTCTTCCAGGAATGTAAGTTATCCTATAAGAGGTGTCCCCTTTGATCCCTTTTAACCCAGGTAGTCCCTAAAACACATATGCAAGTAAAAAAGAAGGGAGTCATGGAAATAATTTAGTTAAAACAATCGTTTGTTTGTTTATTATGTTTTTAACACCATGTTAGCATCAGGGCTATTTACATGGCAAACACAAGGTCAGTATCACAATCCATAAAACTTAAATGATAAGATAAAACATTTTAACTTACTATAAGATAGAAAATCTAAAATACATTCAGGTGATACATTCTGAAATATTCCATGTAAACATGTTTCTGAATAAAAGTGTTTTCTGGCAGTATCATAAAAATTACAGTCCAGCAGACTATGTTTAATAGTCAAAGGAACTTGACACGAGAGAATAAGGAGCTTCGCCTATCAATAGAAACCCATGTCATATGTAAGTCTTCAGTGACCCAGTCAGCACCCAGTGAAGACGACTTGGTCATGCCTAGATTCGAAGTTATGGAAGACACTTTTTTTAATACTGGGGTTTATTTCATTGAGTTTATTTTTATGTTCATCCCACTCCTTCTGCCACTTGTTAGTTTCCACTCTCTCATTACCAGTCAGTCCACTATGACTTGGAACCCAGAAAAATATGATATTAGAGTTTTCCTTCTTCAAAAGATCTAATTTAGTTAATATTTTGACAATTATGGGTGGTCAGTCTTTACGGATTCAAGTGCTTGAAGACAAGACCTTGAGTCAGAGGCAATTAAATAGTTCTGTTCTTGACCCTTCTCAATATTTTCCAGAACCAGAAAAAATACTAGAGCCTCAGCTGTGAAGATAGAGCCTTGGTCTGGAATTCAAATGTTAAAACAATCGTAAAAAACGATAAAAAAATCATAAAAGCTGGAGACAGCTATGCAATTGTTGTTTTGAGAACCAGAGGAAATGGTTAAACCAAATAAACCCAGTCAACGGGAAATCAAAATGACATACTGTTACATTATTGTATGCAATTTTCTTTCTTATTACATGCTCCTGGTCTAATTGTAAGCGATTTACTGTGTTACACCAGGAATTTTAATTGTAATTTTTTCTAATATTTATTTTTTAACCCCTCTCTTCCAGACCACTTTTCACTATCCAATCGATTCCCAAATCCTTATGGATAAAATCAATCTCACCCTACCTTTTTTCTTGTTGAATATCCTGTTTCACTCAGAAATAAATCAGACTATGAAAGTAAAATGGGTTCATGTTGACTCTAAGAACTGTTTCACGTGAGGATGTCGTAAACCTATACGTACCATGGGTCCTGGCAGGCCGGGTCGTCCCATCTCACCAACCAGTCCACTTTCCCCTCTGGTTCCATTACATCCATCCTTCCCTGGAAGCCCAGGAAGACCACCAGGCCCCGGATGACCCTGAAAGATGACCAACATTATGGGCCCTATCTTGCACCCAGCACAATTGACTTTGTACACCGACGCATGTATCATTCCTATTTTGCACCCGCGCACAGCAGACTTTTCCCTCCACAGACGCATGTCGGTAAATTAGGAAATTAACTTGCGCTCCCGGGGGCGGTTCAGCGCAAAGAGGAGGCGTGTTCCGGCGCAAACGTTCCCTGGTGCTATTTTGCAGGTTTAGAAAACAATCCCGCCAACAATTCCGTTGCGCATGTTATTATCATATGCTATTTTAAGGGCGCATGCTTGGCCATAATCAATGTAACGTGTGCACAACGCGCATACACTTTGCTTATCTCATCTACACACAGACGCAGCAGTTCTCATTTTTAGAAAACCATACATTATTACAAGGAAAAATATTAACACACGAGGGAAATCATTGTTGTGTCCATGAAGATGTGAAAAAATAGGCATAAATCTAGCTTACACATTTACCCAAATTTTTAGACGCCTGTTTAACCGAAGCTAATTTGGGTGGGTTTCTCCCATCCCCATTCAATGTCACTTCTGTGTTTTACGGCCCTGACGAGAACGTCGGTCTCCTCG
Organism: Leuciscus leuciscus; assembly: GCF_965113295.1. Taxonomy (NCBI): domain Eukaryota; kingdom Metazoa; phylum Chordata; class Actinopteri; order Cypriniformes; family Leuciscidae; genus Leuciscus; species Leuciscus leuciscus. The sequence continues at coordinate 28,057,649 of NC_138733.1, forward strand.
GCTGTGAACCGCTCCTGGCGTGCGCCTGGCAAATCCGCCGTTACAGCAATCCGCCATGGAACAACCGCGCCTGCTCTTAAAGGGATACTCCACTTTTTTTGGAAATAGGCTCATTTTACAACTCTCCCAGAGTTAAACAGTTGAGTTTTACTGTTTTCGAATCCATTCAGCCGATCTCCGGGTCTGGCGGTACCACTTTTAGCATAGCTTAGCATAGATCATTGAATCGGACAGGACCATTAGCATCTCTCTCAAAAAAATGACCAAAGAGTTTCGATATTTTTCCTAATTAAAACTTGACTCTTCTGTAGTTACATCGTGTACTAAGACCGACGGAAAATGTAAAGTTGTGATTTTCTAGGCTGATATGGCTAGGAACTATACTCTCATTCCTGTGTAATAATCAAGAAACTTTGCTGCCATATGGGTGCAGCAGGCGTAATGATATGATGCAGCGCCTGAAAATAGGTCTAATAGGTTAGACAAACTTAGTCCCGGTCATGTTGGAAGTTACCGAGCTGGGGACTATTTTCAGGCGCTGCGTCATATCATTACGCCTACTGGACTCATGGTACGGCAGCAAAGTTTCTTGATTATTACGCAGGAATGAGAGTATAGTTCCTAGCCATATCAGCCTAGAAAATCGCAACTTTTGAACGATGTAACTACAGAAGAGTCAAGTTTTAAATAGGAAAAATATCGAAACTCATTTTTTGTTTTTTTGAGAGAGATGCTAATGGTCCTGTCCGATTCAATGATCTATGCTAAGCTATGCTAAAAGTGGTACCGCCAGACCCAGAGTTCGGCTGAATGGATTCGAAAACGGTAAAACTCAACTGTTTAACTCTGGGTCGTAACTCTGAGTTGTAAAATGAGCCTATTTCCCAAAAAAGTGGAGTATCCCTTTAAAGGGAATGGTATATGTCATTCTGATTGGTTTATTTCATGTTACGCCCACACCACACCTATGAATAATGAAGCTACTAGTTCAGACCAATCCATTTTAGATTTGCGTCGGGTGCAAGAGTAATTTATCCCGCTGGTATAATAGCAACAGCGCTCAAGACCCGCCCACAAAGTTACTTGCGTTTCGCGCTTGATACTTGCGTTTCAGATTAGGGCCCAAGGTGGCATATGTCCATATAGGGTAAAAACATGCAGGTAAATTACTAGTAAAAACTATTGTATTAATACAGTACAGTACAATATAATATGATATTATATATGATATGATATAATATAATGTAATATAATATAATACAGTATAATATAACATAATATACTATGTTTTTTTATTATAAAAAAAACCTTAATTAGATTTAACCAATTGCACTCATGATGTCTAGTAGCATTTGTATGTCTTGTTAAGTACAAATTGATCAATCGTTACATAGAATATAGTTTGTATTTCTATTGATGAATACTGCAGACTGTCACTTACAGGCACTCCATCTAACCCAGCATGGCCGCTAAATCCTTGAACACCCTATTACAAAAGAGTGAAACAGAATGAAGGCCCTTGTATTGATTTGTATGAGAATTGTGTATGGGTATGTGTGTGTTTCTGTGTACCTGGTCTCCTGGCGAGCCAGACTCTCCAGGGAATCCTATGATACCACGTACACCCTTCTCGCCGGAAAATCCTGGGGTGCCAGGCAAACCTGGGGGGCCTTGGGGGCCCTGCCGACCTAAGATACCAGGATTTCCCTGGAAAGCAAGAGAGGGAAAATAAATATAATACAATGCTATTATAGTAATATCTACTGCAACTCTACCATGGAAAGTCAAAATTCTTGTTTAAGAAAATATAGTATATTACAGTTCATTGTTTTTGTCATTTGTGACAGTATAGTGTAACTGAATCCATTCTAAATTTGCTATTTTGAAATGTACATTACCATTCAAAAGATGCTGAAAATTCGTCTTTAATCACAGGAATAAAGTACATTTTAAACTATATTCAAATATAAAACCATTATTTAAAATTGGAATCATATTTCATAATATATCAATATATGTTTATGATATTAATGTATCACTTAAGCTTTGTTGAGCATAAGAGAATTCTTTCAAACCCAAACTTTTGAATGGTAGTGTGTTTTTACAAAATCACCACAAGGGTGTGACAAAACATAAAGAACAAACTACGGTATATGCACAACACTGCTGTGTGTCACCAATTCCTACCTGTTTTAGGATGGAGTTTGATTGGTCAGTGATGTTAAGTGCGTTGTGCTTGAGTATGATGGTTAGTTTTAAAGTGCTCTCAGCGTGTGTAAGTGTGATCAGTCAATAATTCTGTTGTAGGCCTACATATACTTGTAATGAAAGATGGTGGATGGGGTGTAAAAAATGCTTTTACTTCAAAAATAAATAGTGATGACTGTTGCGTGAGAATGAATTAGTGAATTTCATGAATGACTGACTATCCAAAATAGCTCTGACTGAAACAAAATACACACTGACGGGAACTGAGACCGCACACACACATACGGGGACAGCAGTGGAGCACTGTATATACAACAGGGGTGGGAGAAAAAAGTAGATGCTTCGCGATTCTCTCCAACGATTCTGGATCGATTCTGAGAAAATTCGAAGCTTAGTTTTTAACCGGAGATATGCGGCGATGACGCTGTGTGTGCTTTAGAAACACCCGTAATCTGCTTGCTTCCAATTCCTCTCTCTCTCTCTCTCTCTCTCTCTCTCTCTCTCACAAACACACACACCACTCGAACCTACCATAAAATAATCATTCATAAAGTTTAAGAAATGCTTAAGCGAATTACGAGGGCATTCACTGGCTTCATCGTCTGCCGGTATTTTCCTTACAAACGCTCTACGAAGGCATCATTTATGTCGATTGGAATGCAGTGGGCTTATAAAAAATATGAAACTCACTATCAGAAGGCTGCTTTCCATTTCAAAATGTGTGCGCTTTGTGAAGAGCGCTCGTGCCTCTGTGTAAGTGGTTAAATGTACTAGCATCTCAAAATGCGTTTTAGACACGAAATTAATGTAAACAGTCAGTTCCCTTTCAGTCGGTCACGTTCGACGCCACGTCGGGTTGATCCGACTGTATAGGAATCTCGCTAGAGAGCCAATCTACATCGAGTGAAACTAAATGAGCCAATGCACATTGATGTGTGATCATTTGCAGCAGCAGCTCTGCCACGCAGCGTGGGTATATTATGAGCAGCAGGTGCGATTGCACTTCAGCTTTTCGCTTCGGAGCCGAGTGTTTCGGATGCTGACCATACTAAGACTGTTGACATTCAATGTTGGCGATACAGCGTGGCAGTGGGGTCGATCTCTCTTTTCTCTCTCTCTCTCTTTCTCTTTGCTTTGTTTGTGTGCAAGACTGAGCAAACAAAGGCTGTTCTCACAGCTGGTATGGTGTGCTGAGAGGGCTGAAAAGTTGTTATTATGGCTGGTAAGAGACCGCCTACAAAGAGAGAGAGTCAGCACACGACAGGCTCCAAGAGGGGCGGCAAAGCCAAAGGCAAGAGGCCCTAGGACGGGCGACCGAGAGATGGAGGGGACTGCTCTTCAGGAGATGGTGACCGCACCACTCCCTCCCCCAGAAAAGGGCCGGGTGGAATATCCTGTATTTCCTTTTATTTGTGTTACGCTGCTGGCGTCAAAACCAGTGGTACCCAAATTTTCAATAAAAGAGCAGTTTCTTCCATCTCTAGGTCAGAAGAGGGCGTACTGGTCCGTACGGACAACACTGTGACTGTTGCGTACATCAATCGGCAAGGTGGTCTACGCTCCTGTCGCATGTCGCAACTCGCCCGCCATTCAGGATGCTCCCTTTGAGCCTCTGCAGTCAGCAGACTCAAAGCTTCTCTCCATGAAGACTTTGCCGCTGGTTGCACTGGCCTCTATCAAGAGGGTAGGGAACCTGCAGGCATTCCTGCGCCCTACTGCACGCTTATATTGCTCCAGAGTGAAAAACCTGTTGAGTCCTCCACCACCCTCGGAGCCGGACATGGCGGGGCGTCCGGCTCCAGGCCTTTATCTGTTGAATCATTGAGAACCAGGTCTAGGTTCCATATGTACGACCCTGCGGGGATCCCATATGTGTATTCTTCCACGGCTGCTCCTAAACAGAAGCCTGTGTCTTTCCCTTGGGCTAAGTCACCCCAGTATTTCATATGCAGTACAGCCTTCGGGTTAGATGTATATCTCCACATAACTCCTCCAGGGAAAAATGTGGCTACCGTAGCGCTCTCCTTCCTAAACGTTAAGGGCACGCTTTCCCAATGTTATCCAATAGTCTCGCTGTGTGGGTTATCACGGAACACCAGTGTCAGACACTCTCTGTGTAAGCCCTCTTCTATCGTCCTCCCAGGCTTGCTCAGGGCACTGAAAGAGGGCAGCTGCTGTGGCGATTTGGTAGGTATTCCTATACAGTCAGATCACTCCGACTTGGCGTCGAACGTGACCGACTGAAAGGGAACGTCTGGATTACATATGGTAACCCCCGATGTGGCGTCTCCGTTCCCTCTTACAGGGAACGAGGGTTACCATACGTAATTAAAACAGACAGGACAAACCACTTCTTAAATTTTAAAAGAGATCTGTGCATTTGTGTGAATGCAGCTTATCAGATCTCCCGCAGTCTATGATGTCAACAGTAATAATCAGAAAAATCACTCACAAAAATCACGTTTAGATACTCTTAAATAGGCCTACTGAAAGCATTTCGTTTATTGCATGTAATGTATTTTATCCCTCTTAGTTATTTACAATTAGCTTTTGTTTTGAAGCTTTATTAGTTTAAATATTTAAAATTCTTAACATAAATTGTTTTAATTTAATTTGTAATTATTTTAAAAAGTAGGCTACTTATAATTACATATGCAATTAAATAAAAAGATTGAGAATTTCAAGTTGGTAAACAATTGAATTAATGTGGAAAAAAAGTAGATCAATCATTTAGGAATCGTATTCTGACTCTCGGAATCAGATTGGATCTTTAGGTGCCTAAAGATTCCCACCCCTAATATACAAACAATACAAATATTACAAAATGTAGTGGCACATATGTCAAATATTTGACTGAAAGCAAGGAGAGCGTTAGGAGAGCGCACGACGGAGAATGTCTTGGAACAAATATTTAATGATTACTTGGAGAAATAACAAAGAACAACACAACTCAAACCAAATCCAAACGAGAACCGACCAAGACAGAGGGAGAACACAGGGAATATATACACAGGAGACAGGGAGGAACTGATGGGATAATTAACGAGACACGGCCGAACAATCTGAACTAATGAGGGTGGTGATCATGGGAACAAGGAATTGCGAGAAACTGAACACAATGAACATTGAATGATTCCAAAAACAAACAGACATGTAACCCGCACACACAGCCTCCCTGAATGGGAGGAAAGGATGCTAATTGCAGGTTCTTCCCACAGCTGGTTTGTGACAGTTTCAGAGCACTTTAAATTAAAATACCAGGAACGTTGCTCTCTTTCTCTTCCTCCGGTCAAAATCTTGAGCTGACAAAGCCAAATAGTTTCATCCTCTATTAATGTAAACACACAAACATAAACAAGCATGCATTTTTTTTATGACCTGTTTTGGCCTGAAAGGCACTGGATTTTACTTTGATCAGAGACAATAGCACAGCACTGGCAGTGAGTAAAAAAGTAAAAAAGTCAATAAGTTAAAAACTACAGACTAAACTAAATCATGTGTGTGTGTACTTGTTGCTCAAAGCATTGTAGCACATTATCATTCTCTACTTTGCATATATTTAATGCTGCTAAAACACTGTATACAATGTATAAAGGAAAGTGTAAATCTTATGTAATTGTGTCATGTACACTACCGTTCAAAGGTTTGAGGTCAGTAAGATTGTTTTTTTGGAAGATATTAATAGTTTTATTCAGCAAGGATGCTATAAACTGATCAAAAGCGACAGTAAAGACTTTCATAATGTTAACAAAGATTTCACTTTCAAATAAATGCTGTTCTTTTGAACTTCTATTCATTACAGAAATCTAAATAAAATGTGTCCGGGTTTCCAAAACATATATATGAAGCAGCACAACTGTTTTCAACATTGATAATAACAAGAAATGTTTCCTGAGCAGTAAATCAGCATATTAGAATGATTTCTGAAGGATCATGTGACGCTGAAGTACAGTGTAGGGAAATGTTACTGTTAAAACGAATGCGTTATAGTACCAAATTACTTACAAAAAAAGTCAAATGAATAAGCCCTCAGGCTGAAGAAAATGCAAAGTCAGTCAATAAATGTAAAAACAAAGAAACCTGCATTACTTATTTGAAAAAGTAACTCAGATATTTTAAAGGTAAAAGTAATGCGTTACTTTATTAGTTACTTGAAAAAAGTAATCTGATTACGTAACTCACGTTACTTGTAATGCATTACCCCTAATGCTATTTAAAAATGTAATATTATTTCACAATTACTGTTTTTACTTTATTTTTAATAAAATAAATGATTTGTGAACATAAGAGACTTCTTTTGAACTTTTGAACAGTAGTATGCAGTATGTAGGTGCAATATTTATCTTCCAACAAGACAAACCTTTTAAATGCAACTTAACAAATAAAAAAAAGGAGAGAAAGAGATACATTGGATCATATTCTGCTTGACTTTGTGATGTGAAACAAGTATGAGAATATGTGTGTGTGTTAAGCAGCATGCACTCAGTGGTTGTGACAGAGCTAGATCAGTGTGTGATGAGGGTGTTCACAGTCTTTCAGTAAAAGCACTGACTGTGATAATTACTAAAGACTCAATGGATTCCCCTAGCAACACACACACACACACACACACACACACACACACACACACACACACACACACACACACACACACACACACACACACACACACACACACACACACACACACACACACACACACACACACACACACACACACACACACACACACACACACACACACACACATCCGTACACCTCTGCTTTACGATTAGGGCTTGCACAGCAAAATACAGCTGTCCACACCATCACACACGACTCCTGAACCGTACAGACATGTATTCACATGTTAAACTCATTTAAAGATCAATAGAGCTGTTCAGGTTATAATACTAAAAACCGGAAGTGAAACCTTTCTTATTATTATCAATGTTGAAAACAGTTGTGCGGTTTAATAGTTTTGTCGAAATCATTATAATGTTTTTAGGGTTCTTATTAGACGAATAGAAAGTTCAAAAGAACAACATTTAATTGAAATATAAATATTTTGTAACATTATAAATGTCTTTACTGTCACTTTTGATCAATTTAACCCATCCTTGCAGGATGAAAGTATCGATTTCTTTAAAAAAAAGTACATATATGGATTACAATGGTGATGGTCATGCAAAGGTCATGGGTTTGATTCCCAGGGAGTGCATGAACTGATAAAATGTATGCCTTGCATTTAATGCAAGTCACTTTGGATAGAAAAAAGGGGATATTTCCGGTGAACGAATGCCTGCTTTTACAAGACCCCATAATCCCCTTCATGCAAACATTCCACCGTTCTAATGACAGCCACGCAAATGTCCTCAAAACCCTCCCATAATCTCCTACTTAAGACTTCCGCTAGACCAACACGCGTGACACACCGACCAAAGTACAAAGTTAGAATTCACACACACACAGCAGCAGACACTTTCATCAAAGCTGAGGTAGACCATTTAATTCAATTAGATATACTTGAATACTTAACAGCTATCCCTGCTGTGTCCCAGCAGTGAACTCTCAGAGAAAGATAGGCGACATGATGGATAGTATTATTATTTACAGTAAAAACACGCTGAAAAAAAAACATAGGTACATGCAAGCACACACAGACACACACAGACACACACACACACACACACACACACACACACACACACACACACACACACACACACACACACACACACACACACACACACACACACACACACACACACACACACACACACACACACACACACACACACACACACACACACACACACACACACACACACACACACACACACCTTTCATTAAAGAAAGTACAAGCTGTCTCTAAGTCAACAGACTCTGTGATGATGGGAGCCAGAGAAAGTGTTTCACACTCACACAAATGCACAGACGCTGAGCTGTGCCTTAATAGTTCAGAGGTCAGAGACTAGACTAGTAGGCATGTGGCCTGAGGCATGTGAACTTGTGGCAATAGGCCTCATTTTGGAACAACAGAGCTAAGACATGAGGGACAAAGTAATACAACTGGGTCCATTGTTATAGGTTAGAAGGCTTATTCCTCTATGCAGATTACTGGTTATTACTTCACTAGGACTCAGTATGAGGATGTGGTCAAAATGGAACACTAGTTTACTACTAGTGACTTTTGATCAATTTAATGCTTGCTAAATAAAAGTATTAATTTCTTTAAAAAATAATGAAATAAAAATCTTAGAGAGCCTAAACTTTTTAATGTATGTGTTAGAATAAATGGCACCCCTGGTAAATATGAACAAAGAAGCCTGTGAAAATAAATCTGCATTGTTAATCCTTTTGATCATATATTAAAAAAACTTGACAAAAATCCAACCTTTTATTGAAGCAAAAGAATTGAAAATGGAGGGAAAATCTCATTATGAAATGTTTTTCTCTAATACAATTTAGCCACAATTAATGGCACCCTTTATTCAAAACTTTTTGCAACCTCCTTTTGTCAAGATAACAACTCTGAGTTTTCTTCTATAATGCCTGATGAGTTTGGAGAACATCTGACAAGAGATCAGAGACCATTCCTCCATACAGAATCTCTCCAGATCCTTCAGATTCCCAGATCCATGTTGGCGCTTCTGTTCAGTTCACCCCACTCATTTTCTATAGGGTTCAGGTCAGGGGATTGGGATAGTCATTGCAGAAGCTTCATTTTGTGCTCAGTTACACATTTTTGTGTTGATTTGGATGTTTGTTTTGGATCATTGTCCTGGTGGAAGATCCAACCATGGCCCATTATGATATGTCTAGCAGAGGCGATCAGGTTTTGACTTTTTATCTGTTAGTATTTGAAAGAAAATTTTGCCATGTATCTGAACAAGAAGTCCAGGACCTCCAGCAGAAAAATAGGCCCACAACATTAAAGATCCAGCAGTATATTTAACCGTGGGTATGGGGTATATTTTATTCTCGGTTTGCACCAAACCAATCTGATCACAGAACCCAGTCCCGTTTGAAGTTCCAGTCGTGTCTGACAACTGAATATGCTGAAGTTTGTTGCACATGTCTGTTCCTTCGCATATTGCAGGCGACAGAGGGGAATGTTTGGGCTGTATATTGCGAATAAATAAAATTTAAACCAAACATGTCTCAACATTAGAGCTCTTTTCCTCCTAACTCTTGCTCGTGCATTATAAGCAGAGTCCCGCTTTCGACTATGTCAACATTGCCCCAAAAGGCGGCACCCTGTCATGAGACAGCGAGCAGCACCAGATGTGTCACAAAGCTCTTCAACCCATATCTCGCTACGCGGATGCCTAGTGCACGTTTCCAGAAGTGTCAGAATGTGTGATGAACACAGTCACAAGCAGTTATATGCTTCAGTTTGCATGCAGACCACCCTACTTCAGTGCTGTGATGTCAGTCGTACTGGACCGAGATGCACCAGTTTTGCGAGCAGAGATTAATTCTCTCCTGGCAAAGCAGGCGATAAAAAATATCATATGGAAAGTGGCCTGTACAGTCGCTATTTCCTAGTCCCCAAAATGATTTCTGATCTGAGGCCGCTGAATCGTGATGGCGAAGCGCTCATTCAAAATGATAACTGTTAAACAGATCCTCTCGCATTCAACCCGGAGACTTATCTCGGTGGAACTAAAAGACGCCTATTTTCACATCCAGATAGCCCCTCGTCACAGGCGCTTTCTGAGATTTACGTTTCAAAGGCAGAGTTTATCAATTAAAGGGTCTCCCATTCGGGCTGGCGTTGGATCCAAGAACCTTTACGAAATGTGTAAATGCGGCTCTTTCCCCTCTCAGGTAGAGTGGAATATGCATTCTGAATTATCTTGACAATTGGCTTATTATAGCCCATTCTCAGGACGTGCTAGAAAGCCACAAGCGTCAGCTTCTAGACCATCTGAAGAGTTTCAGGCTGGCAATCAATGTGCGGAAGAGCATGCTTCGTCCCAATGAGCCTGTCTTTCTCAGGAGTGCACAAAGTCTTTGCTAGGCGTTGAGTTGTGAAACCGGGGAGAGTTGTGATGAAGTGTTTTTTTGAGATTGCTGGAGATGATGGCAGTGGCAGCAGTGGTGTGCCAGCTCGGGATTCTGCATATGAGACCGCTTCAACTATTGCTGAAAGCGGCCAGATGCGCGTCTTAGTGACTCGCTGCCCTATTTCGGATCTGATGCCGCTGAATCTCGCGCTGGCGAAGCGAAGTTCATTTAAAATGTCACATTTTGCCCCTTTGAACCGCTGCATGCAACAGAGTTGAAAGTGGTCTCATTCAAGAAGGTGCTATTGCTCGCTTTAGCGTGTGGTAAGAGGGTGGGTGATTTGCATGCACTGTCTACAGACGCTGCTTGTATATGGAGTTTGGTACGGATGATTGTATGGTCAGACTACAGCCCAGACGGGGGTATGGGCCTAAAGTGCTTCCTACTTCATTTAGAGCACAGGTAATGACGCTGCAAGGATTTGCTTCAAAAGACTCTGCGTCAACCTCACATCCCCGACGCCCAGTACGCGCTCTGGACAGGTCTATTCACTTTAGTCTGTCTGAGCAGCTGTTTGTCTGTTTCATAGGCCGCACTAAGGGACTGCCGATTTCGAAACAGAGGCTGTCCCATTGGATCGTGGAAGCAATTGCACTGGCATATGCTTCTATGCATGAGACCTGTCCTTTTGGAGTTTGCGCTCACTCAACGAGTAGTGTGGCTTGGGCTAGAGGAATATCAATTCAGGATATTTGTCTGGTGGCAGGTTGGTATTCGCAGGACTCCTTTGCTAGATTTTACAACCTTGAGATTACATATTTTGCACTGCTTGTTCTATCTGTGCAGTGAGATGGCGGGCGTTCTGGTATTAATTGTTTGTCCGCACTTGGCCATGCCCCCTTGTGAGCGAGGTGGTGAGGTCCAGAGTGCTTTTGGATACTGAATACACTGATTCAGTCAGCATCAGAACATTATATACAATTAGTTTCAATGGATGCGCTCGGGCTGTTCTTTATCGCGGTAAGTTGGTTGTTGAATATCATGTTATAGTGATGGATTTTCCTTCGCTTATTCTCTTCAGTTATGGCTAATATGTTTATATGCTCACTATGCTTAGATTACAACCCAGCGGGATTGTACACGATCCCCATAGTGTGAGCAACCCATGTTGAAAGACCGGCTTCAAAGGGAACGTAGTTAATTGCGTAACCTCAGTTCCCTGAGAGAAGGGAATGAGACATTGCGCACACTGCTGTGTTGTAACCTGGAGTCTTTTATACCTGTTCGAACAGTCGAAAGATTCTTGAATCAATGACGGTGAGCGCCGAGCTATATAGTGGGGGGCTCCGCCCCAGCTTGTGCATCATTGGCTGGTAAATTTTACCGTTGTGATGCAATCAGGCTTCAGTTTTTGTGGAAGAAGGAGGATAACCCTATAGCGTTAACTACGGAATTTCTCATTCCCTGCTCTCAGGGAACAGAGGTTATGTACGTTTTTTGGCATCTCCATGTGGGCCTGTTCGGTATCGCAACTTGACTCTTTGCTGTTGCACTGTACACTTACTATACATTTAGAATTTTGTAAAGATTTTTTCTGTCTTTTTTTTATTTTTTATATGGGTGCTCTGGTGTGCATTAATTCATGAATTATGGACTCCTTATCTCATTTGGTTATTTTGGTGTATTTGGTTGTTTGTATGCAAATTTGCTTTAGCACAGACTGTTAGAGTCTAATGATTGGTTCAAAAAAGACAAAAAATGACAGTTATGACAAATATTTTCAATACAGATAAGTGACAGAATTTATCTGTTAGTGTGTGTGCTCTAGAAGGCTCTGTAAGCAGCTGTGCACACTCTTGTAACTGCGCTCTGAACTGTAATTGGGCTGCTGGGCTTTATGAGGCTGCCATAAATTTGTCGCTCTTGTCCTAAAGACTATTATTATTTTGACTTAAGAACCTTCTGCAAGCAGAGCCGGATTAACGCAAAGGCAAACTAGGCACGTGCCTAGGGCCCGATTGGCGGGATGGGGCCCAGAAAGAGGGACAAAAAAAAAAAAATTTTTTACAAATGTCCTATCTACAATTTATTTCAATATTTATTAATTAACTAAAAATAGTGACGATGTTTATCTTAACCATAGACTGTAACATTACTGCAGTTAAACCAATTAATGTGTCCGTTACAAAGCGGGTGCCGGCTTCTGAAAGTATGTGTAACGAACGCATCCATCAGGTGCTGCGAGGCAAAAGCCTAATAAGCACACAAAGAAGCACAGCTCATAATGCAGGTGTGTGAGTTGTCGTCATCTATTTTGGAGTGATTGCAATGTATTCTAAATATAAACTTGTACTGTAGATCAGCGTCATTTCTGGAAAAATCATTCACCGCTTTATTACGAGTTTAAAAGAGCGCGAGCGTCATTAACGTGCCCAGACGCGACGCTTTGAATTTTCGCGTAATAACATCGCTTCGGGAGCTTACTAGTAAAAAAGCTACAAAATTAAAAGACAAGACGTCAGTATTCTAAGTTAAAAAGCCAACACACTACAACATTTTTAAATGTTTCAAATAAAGGATCTCATATCTATGGGTTTATCTTTTAAATTCTGCTGATGATTAGATTATACCCTGACATTACGCCAATAATATCAGTTTATATATTTTTTTCTGCTCAGTAGCGATCGTGTCTTTCTATTCCACTTGATTTGTGTATAGCATATTTAAGGTAGCAATGCAATATAAAAGCACTTATGCTCATCTACTGAAGTGGGATTCTGGAACTGTGAATAAATTGAATAAAACAGCAAAATAACATACACCTGTATAAATGTCTTTCTTCTGCTGGACACAAAGGAAGATATTTAGAAGAATGTCAGTAACCAGACAGTTTTTGGGTCCCATTGACTTCCATAGTATATATTTTTTCCTACTATGGAAGTCAATGGGACCCAAAAACTGTCTGGTTACTCCTTTAAGCACCTTTTCTAACATTTGATAATAAATCAGAATATTATAAAGTTTTCTGAAGGATCACGTGACACTAAATTCAGCTTTGCATCACATAAATATAAAGTATAGTAAAATAGAAAACCATTATTTTAAATTTTAATAATATTTCACTATATTATTTTTCTGTATTTTTGATCAAATAAATCCAGGCCTGATGAGCATAAGAGACTTCTTTCAAAAACATAAAAAATAGTAATGTGTCCAAACTTATGTACTGTGTAAGTAAAAATATACTGCTTTTAAAATTAAATGTTGTATAAATAAAAAGGTTAGGAATCATATTTGTTTCAAGTGTTTTTTTATTGGGGGTGGGGGGCCTCCAACATGAATTTTGCCTAGGGCCTCCTAATGTCTAGAACCGGCCCTGTCTGCAAGGACACATTCACTCTCTCTCTCTGCCACACAGACACACCAATCTATACATCCTTACATACTTTCCTAATTGTTTTCCCTCTCTGCCTGTCATTCAAATACATTCCATATATCCATTTTGGTTTATTCGTTCACTCACACCCACATTAACTCTTCATCCTGCTTCACTTAATATTTGTCCGACTTGTAAGTAAAAAATTGAAGGGGCTGTCCCAAATCTCTGTACACTATAAATATTATGCCAAAGATACCTACTTTCTCTGCGTGTTTTTAAATTGTACATCCATGCATGCAGTGCATTTGTGATTTTTTTCAGCCAAAGTGGTGAGAAATAAGAGTCTGACGTTGCAGTTTTTTAAATGAATGAAGTATGAACCTAAAAATTAAGTAATAATTAATTGCCAGAATCTGGATGTTGTTATTCAGGCAGGTAAATATAAACATGCTGATGGCTTAGCTAACTTGAACTAACTTTTCATTTTGAATTGTGCAGCCTGATATTTTATCCACCATTTAAATATTAAACAACATCTGTTTAGCACCAAAACACTGTGTCTGGATTTTGCTGTAATGTTGATACTAATAATATTCCCTCTCACTGAAGCTGTGAAATATTATTCTATAATATTATATATATATATATATATATATATCAGTTTATCAGTTTATCAGTTTCCACAAAAATATTAAGCAGCACAGCTTTTTTCGACAATGTTTCCAAATCATCACATTAGAATGATTTCTGAAGGATCATGTGACACTGAAGACTGGAGTAATGATGTTGAAAATTCAGCTTTGACATCACAGAAATAAATTACATTTTCAAATGAAAAAATTGAAAACAGTTCTTTTAAACCATAATAATATTTCACAATATTACCGTTTTTACTGAATTTTTTTTATCAAATAAATGGAGCCTTGGTGAATATAAGAGACTTTTTATTAATTAGAAAAAAATTATTAAATGTGAATATTCTAATTTAATTAAAAAAAAAATACATATATAAACACCTCAGCCAATCAAAATCTGTTATTTATTGTTAGTCGTCAATTCTTCAGAGTTATTTTTGTAGAGGAGGAGGAGGATGAGGATAGCTGGTTGACTGACAATATATGAACTGACAGCATAATGACATTGCTGAAACATTACTGAAAACCAAGAGCACACCTGAAACACACACACACACACACACACACACACACACACACACACACACACACACACACACACACACACACACACACACACACACTGTAACATTCCATTGTAAAACTGCACTTAATCGAAGTGAAGCCTTCGTGCCTCTGAAATACTCATTAACATGTTTAATCTTTTTCCCCTTTTCTAAGAACATGCCAAGAACTGCCTTATGCCAACACCTGGATGGAGCTGCTCAGGTACAGACATGAACAGGCATTTACCACTGGCAAGAAACTAGGTCAGTGTGCCAGTGCATGTGTGAGTGCAGTGAACATGTGCTAAATGTTGTGCGAAAAACTTTTTGTAATGTCACATTGTTGCAAGGTGCTGCATGGTGTCAAAATGAAGACAATATATTACACAGTGTCTATGATGATGTCATAATGTCCACAAAGTCAAAAGGTCTGTAATGGAGACCTACCCTCTCTCCTTTTGGAGGGAAACACTGGCAGACGCTGCAGTCTCGACCTCCGCACTCTTCTGTCTTGTCCCCCTAAAACACAGAAATATAGTGTCAAGAATGGAGTAAAACATTCATACAAACAAATACTCACACACTAGCAATTCAAAATGGAAACTCAATAATTACCTTTAACTATTGTATACAAATTCCTTATTTTGAAGGTTCAGAAGACAATATTCATTGCTTGTGGTTAGTGTTTTCCTTCGATTACACACTTATATTGTTGAGAGGTGTTTGCCTGTGGGAAGTGCTATCCCAATGCTACTGTCTTCTGGCTGGTTTCCACAGAGTTGCTATATATTTGCATAAGTGTTCTGACTACTGTAATTATATTTATAGGCCTGTTTTATTATATATATATATATATATATATATATATATATATATATATATATATATATATATATACTGTATATATATATATATATATATATATATAAATATACTGTCAGTTAGTCCAAAGCAAAATGCAACACACTGCAAAGCGCTATAGCAAAATAAAAGATAAAAATAAACAGTAAATAAATTACTTTTGAGTGATTCGTTACAAAAGTACGCAAGTACGCATACTTAGAAGGGAGAGGTTATTATGTGAGTATAGGAGATCATAAGTCTGAGTGGACATCCATGCAGAGATGCTCACAAGTAGGGCTGTAGTCAAGACTACCTTTGTCGAGGGTAAGACAAGTCCAAGACCAGGACTAGTCGAGTCCAAGTCAAGACCAAGTCCAAAGAGGTTCGAGTCCAAGACAAGACCGAGTCCAAAAAGGTTAGAGTCCGAGTCAAGACCGAGTTCAGGACAGGAAAAAAAAGTCTGCTAAAAAATATAGCCTATAGAAATTAAATCATTATGTAATAATGAAATAATGAATGATTTTAATTTTATTTAAAATAATTGACTAATTCAAAGAACAACAAACAAATAATTATATAGGCCTAAAGGGGCTGTCACTACTATTGGAGGAGGCCTAAACGTCTCGTAGATGAGACTGCCTGGGTTATATTGTTTCGATATTAGCTATATTTTAAAACAGCCAGTCATTGGAGCCTACCACTAGTGGAATAGGCATTTAAAAGAGAGGCAGATTATAGAGACAGAGCGTATTTAGGCCACGCCCACACCCAGGGGGAAAACAAACCAACTGTTTCCATTGACTTTGCATTGCGAGAGGCTGCCTCCTTGTCATTTCTTGCTTCTAACAAAAGACAGAATAATGCCTAAAAACTGCTGTGTGACAAGGTGTACAGCAAAGAAGCTAAAAAACCCAGAAATAAGTTTTTATTAGCTCTCGACCCCAAAAAACGAGTGTTTTAGGACATAAAAGTGGATACAGACAGTTGAGACAGAGCGTCACGTGTCTCATTACTCTGAGAACTAACGTACGTCCGCTGGAGGAGACCGTAATCGGCAACACAGGATAGTTTATCTTACAGAAATATAATATATAAAACTGACATTTGGATATTTGGCTCACCAGTGACCAAATGTTTAACTTACTGCACACGTGGTGTATTTTTAGTGCATACTGAGTGTCAGGATCCCACAATTTACCCATTCGTTCCAGCCTGTATCCACTTTTATGTCCTCAAACGCTCGTTTTTTGGGGTCGACAGCTTATGAAAACGTATTTCTGGGTTTCTTAGCTTGTTTGCTGTACACCTTGTCACATAGCAGCTTTTAGGCATTATTCTGTCTTTTCTTAGAAGCAAGAAATGACAAGGAGGCAGCCTCTCGCAATGCAAAGTCAATGGAGACAGTTGCTTTGTTTTCCCCCTTGGTGGGCGTGGTCTTCAGATTATGACGCGTTGCGCTCTGTCTCTATGGAGTGATATGACTCAGAAATTACATCAGGCAATGTTCAGATGTCATTCAGTGAGATGTTCAGAAGAACGCAAGAGCTAAACTTCTACAAGCTCAATAACATTCACATCCACACACACACACACACACACACACACACACACACACACACACACACACACACACACACACACACACACACACACACACACACACACACACACACACACACACACACACACACAAAAAGGGAAAAAAAGTCGGAAAACTTTGCCCATTGAAGTGCAAGGCAAGCAGGCAAGTTTTCGGGTTGTTATGGACAATTAAAAATGTGAATATTCACGTTGCACTAGCGGTGGACTTTCAGCGAGTTTATTTAAACAATTATTTTTTAAAGAGCCGTTTGTGAGTCAAAAGAGCCGGCTCTTTTCAGTGAGCTGAGTCAAACGAGCCGGCTCACGAAAAAGAGACGAAATGCCCATCGCTAGTTATTAAGGGGCCAGTGTTTCACTTTCCCTCCAATAATAATTTTTGTTTTAATATCGCGGCGACGTAGGTGTGCTTACTGGGAACATAATAAAGACACCTGGACTCGGTCGAGACCAAAAGCAATATTTGGCAAGACCAGTGGCCGAGACCGAGACAAGTCCGAATACCAGCGAGTCTGAGACAAGTCCGAGACCATAGAAAAACGGTATCGAGTCCGAACTCGAGTCCAAGACCGGACTCGAGTACTACAGCCCTACTCACAAGTCTCTGAGCTAGAGTCCAAGTCAAGTCTCAAGTCTCTGAGCTAGAGTCCAAGTCAAGTCTCAAGTCTCTGAGCTAGAGTCCAAGTCAAGTCTCAAGTCTTTGAGCTAGAGTCCAAGTCAAGTCTCAAGTCTCTTGTGATTATAATAAGTGTTGCATCACGTACAGCGACCCATCCAGGCTGCTTAGAATACTGCATAGCTATATATAAGGAATTCAAAGCATGTAATATGTTATTATGACTCCTTTATTTATTAGCATACAGTATCAGCTTTGATTTTGGTATATAATCAGTGTAAACAGGCTATTGCAACATGACAAAAACACCAAGAATGCTTTACTTTTAAGTTAATATCTGTATTTTGCCTTGTAGCATGAACATACAGTACAGACCAAAAATTGAGGTTCTGAAGAAAAAGGACCCCCTTGTCTGTCGCTGAATTATAATGAAAGGCCTTGGCTCCTATTGTGCTGGCTCTGTGGGGCCATAAGACCAAATATAGAAAATGTTGTACCTTACAGTACTAAAATTGACATACTCCTATTTAGTGCAAAACTGCAAAACATCACATTGTAGCTAAATGAAAAACACTATTGCAACGAACCAAATGATGTGAAATATACTATTTTAAAATATACTATTAAATTTATAAGCAATAATAATGGTTATTGTCATAAGTGTAATTGTGATTGTCAAAACATTTTAGTAACTAAACTGAATTTTATTAGGTTTAGTGGCAACATGTTACAATGTTAACATGGTACAATTTCTGATAAGCTACGTTTTGTTATTATTGCTTGACACAAATTTCACAATTTCAATTAAATTAAATTCTTGTGATTTGATTTAATGTTTGGATAAATATTAGGTACACAAGACCTCTCAAGAAAAAATAAATCTCACCTAATGATGTAAACATAGCTACAGAGAGCCCTATCAGCTGGTAGTATTATTTAAGGTTAAAAATAACTCAAATTAAATATAATGCATTTTTTTATTATAATAACAACTTTAGCAAAAGTAAAATAAAATACGTCAAGTAAAAATATAATAAATATGTAATATAGTACACATATTTAGCAAAATACTCTCTATAGCTCTTTTTTTTCTAGCCAACTAACGTGCTATAGCCCTTATTATGGTCATTAAATGGCTTTCCT
Source organism: Leuciscus leuciscus (assembly GCF_965113295.1). Taxonomy (NCBI): domain Eukaryota; kingdom Metazoa; phylum Chordata; class Actinopteri; order Cypriniformes; family Leuciscidae; genus Leuciscus; species Leuciscus leuciscus. The sequence continues at coordinate 28,076,609 of NC_138733.1, forward strand.
GAGGTAAATGTTATGTGACATAATTGTTCTCCAGCTGTTTTATTGACCCCTTTCCGCGGATGAAAAACACTGATTGATCGATATCATGTATACATATATACATTATGTATATACATACAATGTAATATACATTTCGGTAAGTTGTACTGTATCTTTCAACAGTGTTCGTGTTTATTTACTATTAGCTAGTAGAAAGGATCGGTTCACGTGCCGTTAGGGATCTGTCACGTCACATTTACAAGCGCCAAAACGGTATTTATTGTTTGAATTTTGTAATAGAATTGACAGAATTTGAGAGCTGAGATGTTTTTCTATCATAAGTAACCTGCTCTGTCTAGTCTGTCAGTCTCCGTGTCCTCTTTGCTTCGCGATTTTTCTGTGCGTGAGAAAATGGATGTGTGGCGTGAGAGCGTGTGAAAAGTGTCAATCGCGTGAGTCTCACAGTGAATGCGTGAGAGTTGGCAGCTCTGTTGAAGTTTTTAAACCCAAAGCATACGATGAATGGCACAGGTGCAGTCGACATGTTTGTTGTCCTCTCATGTGTGGCCGCGCGCAGCAGATACGTAGTACGTCACGTGTTACGTAGGCAGGTTACAGGCATAGACAGTAAAAGAAATGGACAAAGCAACCCCATTGGATTCAACGGAGAAAAGTGAAGTTAATTAGAAGCACTCACTTCCTGATGGCTGAGCGTACTGCGCAGACTCAAACTGAGCTTGACGACGTAGATGTGACGTGAGCAACCTGTCTGTCTTCTAGTAGCTGTGCCAAGAGAAATCTGAATCATTCCCTTCCGAATCTTGCAGAGATGGAGAGTGTGAGTAGGAGGTGTCCATGAGCTAGGAGCAGGAGAAACTTTGGCTAAGTATTCTGATGAATTATTTTGTCATTTTGCCTCCACGTCCCCCCGATTGCCGCGAGCTTCTCCTCCTGTCCATACGGTAATTTCTCTACAGTGCGACAGAGAGTCGCGTGGTTATGTGACCACATCCTTGGTCTCATCCTTCGGATGAGACGTTAAACCGAGGTCCTGACTCTCTGTGGTCATTAAAAATCCCAGGATGTCCTTCGAAAAGAGTAGGGGTGTAACCCCGGCATCCTGGCCAAATTTGCCCCTTGGCCTCTGTCCATCATGGCCTCCTAATCATCCCCATATACTGATTGGCTTCATCACTGTCATCTCTCCACCAGTAAGCTGGTGTGTGGTGGGCGTTCTGGCGCAATATGGCTGCCGTCGCATCATCCAAGTGGATGCTGCACATTGGTGGTGGTTGAGGAGATTCCCCCATCTATGTAAAGCGCTTTGAGGTCTCAGAAAAAGCGCTATATAAATGTAACAAATTATTATTATTATTATTATTATTATTATGACGCAATCGTTAGCCTATTTTTACAAAAACTGCTTCTACGGGGCCATAACGTAAGATACAAGGTAATGGAGCCTTTTATACATTTTCGTGTTTCTTTAGAAATAAGTAATGGACAAATGGAGTCTTTAAACACCTCAGATGTAAAGTTATTCGCTGTCAAAGTGACGCCAAAATGAATGGGAGTCAATGGAATGCTAACAGCAGGTGAGGGTCTGCTAATCAATGGCGGCGCCCGGGGAAGCTTCAATTTTTTATGAAACATTGCCCCCCTGGTTACAGGTAACGGAGGGAGGGGAAAAACAGCGAGCTCATCAGACGTTTCCTAAAAATAAACATTGTTCACGAGTCCCGCAGCTCGAGTCCGAGTCGAGTCTGAAGTCTTTCGAGGACGAGTCTCAAGTCGAGTCTGAAGTCACTGTGTGACACAGTCCGAGTCTCAAACTCGAGTACCCATCTCTGCATCCATGACATGCGGAGTCCCTCAAGGCTCAATTCTTGCGCCACTCCTGTTCAACCTATACATACTCCCACTGAGCTAAATAATGAAAAAGAACCAAACTGCTTACCACAGCTATGCAGACGACACACATCTCTACTTAGCCCTATCGCCTAACGATTACAGCCCCATTGACTCCCTGTGCAAATGCATTGATGAAGTCAACAGTTGGATGTGCCAAAACTTTCTTCAGCTAAACAAAGACAAAACTGAAGTTATTGCGTTTGAAACAAAGATGAAGTTCTCTAGGTGAACGCATACCTTGACGCTAGGGGCTAGTTTTAAAAACAAAAAATCAAGTCAAGTCATTCTGGAGTCAGACCTTAGTTTCAGTAGTCATGTCTAAACAATAACTAAATCAGCATACTATCATCTCAAAAATATTGTAAGAATTAGATACTTTGTTTCCAGTCAAGACTTGTTCATGCTTTCATCACCAGCAGGGTGGATTATTGAAATGGACTCCTCACTGGCCTTCCCAAAAAGACCATAAGACAGTTGCAGCTCATACAGAACGCTGCCGCCAGGATTCTGAGCGGAACCAAAAAAAATGTACATATCACACCAGTCCTCAGGTCTTTACACTGGCTCCCAGTTACATTTAGGATTGATTTTAAAGTATTATTACTGGTATAGAAATCATTCAATGGCCTAGGAGTAGGACCTCAATACATTGCAGATATGCTCACTGAATATAAACCCAACAGATCACTCAGATCATTAGGATTACATCAACTAAAAATACCAAGGGTTCACTCTAAAGGCCAATTTATACTTCTGCGTCGAGTGTACGCCGTAGTGTACGTCGTAGGCTACGCACGTAGGCGACGCCGTCGTGACCATTTATACTTCTGCGAATGTCTGTGTTGCTCTGCAGTTACACCGCCGAAACGCTAGTTGGCGCGGGTGGGTTTTAATGTTCCACTGTGTTTACATTCCTCGCGGCTGTTTTGAGTTTAGGTTTCTACGAGCAATGGCGACTGAAGGATTCAAACAGATGGCTGTATTTCCGCACTTCTTCAAGCAATCTCTCGGTCACTTGGTCTATTTCCATGGCTCTTCACTGATCTTCGGAATTTAAAAATGGCGGGCGGGCGGTGCAGAGTGCAGAAGATCATTCCGGAAATGCGTAGGAGGAAACGCGATGCTATCCAGCCGACCAATCACAGATCTTGCGGTCCGCGTCGCCGCGACGCGTAGTTACATTTTTGAGGAGGTGCGTGTCAGGGTACGGCGAAGGGTACGACGTATGGTACACGTCAATGCATATGCTACGCCGTACCTTCTACGCGCACCCGACGCAGAAGTATAAATTGGCCTTAAGCCTGGTGAGTTTGCTTTAAGCTACTATGCCAGCCGCAGCTGGCACCAGCTTTCAGAAGAGATCAGATGTGCTCCTACAGTAGTCACATTCAAATCCAGATTCAAAGCACATCTGTTTAGCTGTGCATTTAAATGAATGAGCACTGTGGCACTGTGCGTCCGACTGATTACTCTGTGTTTTATCTCTGCATTCTCCTTTTGATTCTTAACTACTGTATTCTTCCTTTTGATTCTAAACTGAACTCAAATGGCACTGATTGATAACCGGTGTTTTGTGAAGGGTATTGTAGTAGTGGGGGAAACCCAGATGGTCCTAATGACCAGATTTGTGAGCAAGTGCTCACCTTTCTGTGGTGGAGTTTGAGAGGGATTGACTCATGACGGTCAAGGGAACACTGTGGTGACTAGTAGTACAGATTACTAGTCTGGTACGGATTATCAAGAGAACACTGTGGTGACTAGTACAGATTACTGGTCTGGATTGGTACAGATTACTAATCTGGTGGGCTCAGATAATCCACGGTATATGAAAATCCACAGAAGAATACTGACCGTCATGGGGAAATCTCAGAGTCAAAATAAGATACACCGGTGTTTTGCCAGATGTGACCCTGGATCACAAAACCAGTCACATGTCGCACAGGTATATTTGTGGCAATAGCCAATAATACATTGTATGGGTCAAAACTATCGATTTTTCTTTTATGCCAAAAATCATTAGGATATTAAGTAAAGATCATGTTCCGTGAAGATATTTTGTAAATTTCTTACCGTAAATATATAAAACATTTATTTTTGTGAGTGAATGCAGCACAATCGTGAACATAAATGGACAACTTTAAAGGCAATTTTCTCAGTTTCAATTTTTTTGCACCTTCAGATTCCAGATTTTCAAATAGTTGTATCTCAGCCAAATTTTGTCCTATCCTAACAAACCATACATCAATGGAAAGCTTATTTATATAGCTTTCAGATAATATATCAATTTCAGAAATTGACCCATGTGACTGGTTTTGTGGTCCAGGGTCACAGATGAGAAATGTATTCTGTGTATCAAAAATCTTTTTACTATTTTAATTCATTTTACTCTAATTCATTTTATAACTGTATCATTTATCTCTTTTAATTCCTTTTATAACTGTTTTAATTTCCCCTGCTTTTTTTGTGTCTATTTTCTATGCAAAGCTCTATGAATTATTATAGTGTGATTATTATAATTCCTTTCTATGTATAGCTTTTGAATAGCTGTTTGAATTTTCCTTGCTTTTATTTTGTGATAATTTTTATTCCTCTCTATGTAAAGCACTTTGAATTGCCACAGTGTATGAAATGTGCTTTATAAATAAACTTGTCTTGCATTAAATAGGCTATGCTAAACACGGAAGCATGGAACCTGTGTGACGCGCTAGAACAGACCTCATCAGCTGTGTCCCAAATTCAGAGGCTGCATCCTTTTAAGGGCGCATTCGGTCACAGCGGCGCGAAAGAGGCTCTCCCAATTCGAATGCTCCTTCAAATTTTCTGTGCAATGAAGGATACAACAGATTGATCCTTCATGGCCTTGTCTACCCCAGAATTCATTGCGCACCAATGACAACAGGATTTTTGATTACAATTTTAACCATAAGTATTGGGTTTCAACATTCAAATATCTAATGATACAAATGTAAAAAAAATCATAATAATTTTTTTAAGCGGTTCAAATGTTGACATATTTTACTAAGATGTGATTATAGATAATACTCTATTACATACAGAAATGGACCATGGTGAACATATTTAGGGTGTGTGTTCACACTTGTAGTTTGGTTCGCTTGGTTTGTTTGGTCCGGACCAAAAAAAATTAAATAATAATAATTTAGTCCTGGGAACCCTGTTTTGTTTTCAGACAGTTAAATATAACTTTCAAAAAAGTCCAGTACAAACGTTACTGCCTCTCATAGAGAACAGTCCTCCGTAGGCTAGACTGTCCCATTTAACAAAGCTTGTTCTTTCGTGGCCTTTAAAGTCTGTGTCCTTCAAAGGATGCAACCTCTGAATTGGAACGCAGCTATTGGTTCTCATGCGTTACGCACATTTTGAGCTTCTTTTCCTTTTAATGGTGGTTGGCAAACCCACTTGAAGGTGCATATCGCCACCTACGACGCCTGAGTGACAGCTGACGTAAAATAAAGGACTGAGCTTAGGATACCGATACCGATCATTTAAAAAAAAAACTTAATCGGCCCCGATACCAATCCTTAAGAACAGCTCGGGACATCCATATTTCATACACAACTTTACACATACTTTGCTTACAAATTAAAGTGCTTATGACCAACTAGCTAAGTATGATCTACTTTGCAGGCACCAATAACAATTATTTTATTTAACCTGAGGTGCTATAATGAATAACCAACAGTTTCCTAAAATGCTAAACCAAACTAGATGTTTGATATTGAGGTCACGAGAGACCCACAGACATACATATAAGCTAACCAGCACAATTGCAGGAATGTAAACACAGAGATAACGAAATACCAAAACAGAGAGAGAGAGAGAGAGAGAGAGAGAGAGAGAGAGAGAGACAAAAACATGAAAAAGAGATAGGAGGGTTAGATTGAAAAATCTGAGTACATTACATACAAGAGGGAGAGGATGTTCAGGTCAGGCATGTTATGTCTTTTTGGAGGTAGTCAGCCACGTAATAAAAAAAGGAAAAGGTAGAGTGATAAACTGTACTTGCAATCAAAAACCATTCTTTCACAAATGCACACTTATCGTGCACAGTGTCTGACTCTGCAAACATAGACACACACACATCTAAAATGAGCACACGCTCCATAGAGAGGAACAAAATCACTTTTCCGAACATTGACATTTACGTTCCTCTGGTGGAATGATCTTCCCAACCCTACAAACAGCTGAATCCCTTGATAGCAATATTAAAAAACGGCTAAAAACATATCTAATCCATAAGCACTGAACTGTTTGCTGCTGATGTTGACTCTGTTCTATACCGTCTTTAGCACATTGAATGATTAGCACTACTAAAGTTATTGCCTTCTTAAGATGAATGCCTTTTCCAGATTTCTGCTTTGGAAGAAAGTATTTGAAAAATGAGTATATATAAAATACTTTTTAAATCACTTTTGCCTCTAGAAGTCTGTCCATTTAAAGTACACAGAAAACTTTTTTCCCCAGCACACTTTAACCAGGCTTAACAACAACAAAAACACTTCTCCACATTTTGGCAAGGGGACACATAGTGTGTTAAAAATTACCAAAAGTGCAAAAGGCCAATCTATCATAACATAAACAAGTGGAAGTCTGAAGGGTACACAATGATTATGCATGCAACAAACCGCAAACGCCTGCAAGCGCGTACAATATTTTACAAAGTAATTAATTTTTTACTCTGTGCAAAAATCAGCACACTGAGAATAAAGGAGAGGAGACAGTGATTGTATGTTACCTCATTTATACTCCTGTGAAACAGGTAACTGTGGGACTATGTGAATATACTGGGAATATACTGCTAAGTTATTTTCCTCATAAGATTTTCTAAGGGTGCTAATAACAATGCAGATTTATTTTCACAGCCTTCTTTGCTCATATTTTTCTGATCTCAACTATGTGTATCATGTATGTGTGTGTGTATGCACACATAACAGGGGCTGTGAATTACACAAAAGATAATGGTTCTAAGTGATGGGCGATGACATCAACTCAGAGTTTGAGATGATCCGTGCTGACTGGATGATGAGCGTAACCGCACGCTTCACTCCAAGTCAGATGTGTGAGATTAGAGAGTTAGGGTACGATGGTTGCTGCATGACAGAGAGACACGCTTCCCTTATTACCACACTTCTTCTGTCTTGCTCCCTCTTTTTCCATTCCTCTTTCCCTCATGTTACCTGTACTGTGCATTATCCCATCGCAATCTTAAATTATCTGAGATTGAGTTTCACCCGATCCTGGCTTATTTCTACTTGATGATGTTGAGTCTGAGTTTGGTTTAGTCTAAAGGGATGTTTGGTGGCATGGGATTACACAGGACAGGTCTATAATTTGTAACCAACTGAAAACACTTGGATTAGCCTGCACGATAAAACCAGTTTCAGATGATTAATTGATGTTTTTATAAAGGAACTATATAGCTTAAGATAACTCTTCGTCATATTTGCTCCTCAATGTAACAGTAAGTTAACAATGTAATGGCTTTTAAAGCCAGCAAATCAACTGTATTAAAATTAAGTAAAAACCACATCAAAGCCACTTCCAAAAACCACTTCACAAGCACTTACAAAAAGCATTATCAGCAAAAAAAATTATAAAATAAAAATACAGTTCGACAGCTGAGTCGGTAAGATTTTTTAAACAAATTCAAATGAGTTTTTCAAATAAATTAAACACTTTCGTTTGAACTTGTTTTAACAAAAATACTAAGCAGCACTCTGCTTTCACCATTGATAATAATCATAAATGTTTTTTTAGCATCATAGATATTAGAATGATTTCTGAAGGATCATGTGACACTGAAGACTGGAGTAATGATGCTGAAAATACAGATTTGATCACAGGAATAAATTACATTTTAAAATATATTACAATAAAAAACAGTTATTTTTATATATACAAATTGTAATAATATCTAATAATTAATACTTAGAAATAATGTACTGTTACTGTTTTTACTGTGTTTTTATCAAATACATGAGGCTTCGGTGAGCTTAAGAGGGCTCTTTGAAAAACATTAAACATTCTGAACAGTAGTGTATTTTAGAGCAAAGCTACAAAAATGAAAATACACACAGCAAAAATATTCATTTCCTTTTTCATTTTCATTTCCCAAGTGCATGACTTTTCAAGGTCTGGATATCCCAAATCCCCAAAGTTCTTGGACTCCTTCCAAATTCTTTCTTTCTTGCTTTATTTGAACATGAGTTCAGTGACAGTATGTCACTAAGGTAATAACTTATGTATCGGGACATCTGGATATGTTAAAATCTTGCTCTTTCTGTATCTTTCCCCCATCTATCGTCTCCATACCTGTAGGCCCGCTTCACTCTGCACCTCTGACAGGATGTTGACCAGACAGCCAATCATAGAAAGTGCAACAGATAAATCTCTGTTACTTACACTCTATCCAGATCTTCCTCTACACTTACTCTCTTTCCAGCAGGGGTTCTCAACTCTGGCCCCGGGGTCCACTTTCCTGCAGAGTTTAGCTCCAACACTAATCAAACACACCTGAAAGGGCTAAGCAAGGTCTTCAACATTATTATAAAGTTACAGGCAGGTGAGTTTGATCAAGGTTGGAGCTAAACTAAATGGACCTCGAAGGCCAGAGAATGAGAAGCCTTGGTTTAGAGGCCAAAAAATCAAACATGAAATCAAACATCAAAATCTGTCAACCAATTTTCAAGCATTTTAAGCCTTTAGGTTTGAAAGATCATGTGAAACAATCAGATCAAGTTTGTCTAGCTGATACTGTAAATCGTTGGAAGTCGCTCCTTCATGGAGTGAGACAGAACATGTACGCATCATTCATCTTAATGAGCGACAGGATGTGTACATGCGTATGTGCGGGTAAGCATTTCTGATACATTTTCCCTAGTGTGTGTGTGTGTGTGTGTGCGTGTGTGAGGCAGCACCTGCTTTGTGACACCTGGTCATTTTTGTCAGGTTTACAACCTTACCCCTGACCCCCTTCACACAGAATCAGACAGAACACCTTAGGCAAAATGACTTATATATGTGCAGGAACCACAATGTACCATCAATACAACACTCTCACTTTCCCCTATTCTTTGAACTTAAAAATCGAATTCTGTCATTTTTTACTCACCCTTGTGTTGTTCCAAATCTGTTTGGCTTTCTCTTTTCAACGGAACACAAAAGGTGAATAGTCTGGGGGCTATTTTCAGTCAAATTAAAGAGGACCATGCAAATAACAAATACATTTGTTAGCTTTCTGTGAGGAAAATACTTCATTTAGGTCATTATTCGTTGAGAAAACCTAACATTTGCCATAGCTCTCCTTGACAAGTTTATGAGAGTTCATTGGAGAGGTAGTGACGTCTGATTCAAGAATCAATGGTACTTTTGGGTCAAAGTAAACATACTGTAATACTGATGAGGGCTGTGTTTCCCAAAAGCACCACCGATAGTCTCTACGATAAACATAGCTCAGGATGCTTTTGATAAACAGCCCTGAATGATTCATTCACAAATCTGACTGATCTGGTTCTAAAGGTCACTCAATGTTCAGGTATAGAGGAAATAGTGGCTTCAATTTGGAAAGTTCATCACAAAAAAAGCTATCGTATGACTTTAGTGAACGTCACATTCGTGATGTTTTTATGGTGCTTTCACATCCGTTTTGAAACTTGAACACTTCAGTATCTATTGCAATTGCATGCAAAAAGGAACTATTTAAAACATATCCTATTGTCTTTCATTGAGGAAAGACAATCAAATATGTTTGGAACAAAATAGAGGTGAATAAATGATAGAATTTTCTGAGTGAACAACCCCATTTAGTTGGATTGTTTACATCAGAAATATGTCTGCATTCCTCTCTTCTTACGTAAAAGCAGGGATGGGCATCAGTGCAGACGATGTTTTCTTATCTTCTCAGCGACTGTACTGCACTATCTCTCTTTTGGCTCTCCATCCCTCTTATTCTTCTCTGTTCAGTGCTAGTGAAGGTATGATGGCAATCTCCATCCATCTGCCCTCATAAGTAATGTTCTGTATCCATCTGTGCCTTTGGATTCTAGCCACATAGATGATGCCTCAAAGGGAGCCTTATGGGCAGACGAGGCAGACTACAGTACACACTTGTCAATTACCTGGTCGGAATACACATACATACATACATAGAATATCAGAATCCATTCCTGTTCACCCACAACACTCTTTTTCTCATGGGCGGTTGGTAATGAAAGACATCGTAACCCTTTTCCAGAGATTTCTGGATCCCTTATGCCATCATAGCCCCTTTGGATCGTATGACACTTTACTTCAAAGGCTGCTTCATGCCATTGAAATCAAAAGATGAGTGCATGTAAAACAAAATATTGGTTCTCTAGTTAAGATCTCTGTTTCAACATAACTCAATGAAACACCCATACAGGACCACTTCATCAATAAATCAATCTTATCATCAAGCTAAAGAGGTGAGGATGTCAAACCTAGTGAACTGCTTCACCACCTATACACAGGCAGATGCTTTCTTAAAGGGGTGATCAAATTTTCCTTGAGCTTTTGACATATAAGAGATCATCATACTATAAGAATATCCTGTAAGTTTCAGAACTGAAAACGTCCTTGTTAGTCCAATAAAAGCTTTTATTGACACCAGGCACAGCGAACGACGGGTTCTCTTACGAGAGGTCTCTCGTACTTGCGTAAGTATCTTACACTAGGGGAAAACCTCTTTTCCTCGAGATATTGAAGCCAAAAATTATCCTTAATTTTGCAATAATGTAAAACGCATTGCAGCAGCATGCAGACATGGGCGAGACAGTTCGCGCGCCCATTGGCTGCTCTGTGGCAACTGCACCAGCCTATCGATAGAGGCCCCTCATGACGTCAGAACCAATGAGGGTGCTTCACGCCCATTACGTCATGTCCCGCCGAAAGCGGGTGGGGCTAGGGCTATAAATACGGCCCAGAGAGGCTGGTTTGGTCAGTTTTTCATCTCTTCAGCGGGCCTACACATCGCTGGATCCTGAGAGGAAGCCGCGCCGTCTGATTCAAGCTCCCAGCGGGATTAGTCTGCATCTGAAGCTGCCGGTCGACAAATCGCCGCCTTCAGTCGCCGTTCCTGCTCACGCTTTCCGGCGTACATATCCTTTTCTCTGCTACTGTGTTTTGTGTATGTGTGTGTTCGCCGCCGCGACACACACTCTCATTGCACTAAAAGAGCCGGGCGTCTTTTTCAAGACGCCCCTTTCCTGAGGACGCGCAGCTCTCGCGCTCGCTGACGGCGACTGCCCTCGCTGCGAACTAGTTACTGCCTATGGTGACTCTGCGGACTCACCTGGCATCCTTCTCCGAGACTGCGCCTGAATTTTCTCACACATTTCTCAGTTCCCTGATCAGGCGACTGGAAATATAAATATTGCAGCGCCTGCAAGCAAACGCCGAAGAAAACATGTCGACGCTCTTATATGCTCGTGCATCTGAAAGCCTTTGTGTTCCCCCCTGTGGCTCAGTGGCGGAATCTTTGGTTTTTCGCACGAGAGACCGATGTTCGAATCCCGGTCTAACGGCAGATATATTATGCCTCCAATGCTTCGCTCTGTCAGTTCCCTGAAAGGCGACTGCAGATGTGCATTTTGCAGCCAACGAGCGCGTTGTACAACCCGCTCGCCTGCACCCAAACACCGTTTCTATGGTTCCCGTGCGTCACTGGCGAAAGGAGAAAAGAGTGTTTATGTCCCACTGCGGCCGGGCCGAATTCTATTTCTCATACATTTCTCATTCCCCTCTGAAGTTCAGGCGACTGGAAATGTCAATACTGCAGTGAGCGAGCCTGTTGTACAACCCGCTCGCCTGCACCCAAACACCGTTTCTATGGTTTCCGTGCGTCACTGGCGAAAGGAGAAAAGAGAGTGTTCCTAGTCCAGCTGCAGCTGGATCTACCTCCATTCTCATACATTTCTCTGGAAATGTCAATATTGCAGTGGACGAGCCTATTGTAATACACGCACGTCTGCAAACAAACGCCAGCATGTTGACGCTCTCTGTTTCTATGGCAACTTCTCGCTCGTTCAGTTCCAGTAAATGCGACTGTTCCAGTGTATTCTGCAGTAAACAAGTCGGCGACACAGCCCGCTTGCCTGCACACAAACGCCGCTTTTACAGCTACCCAGATAAATCCCATAAGAGTGTATTTTCTGGTGTTCCGGCCACGGCCGATGGTGTTATGAGTGTAGACAAAATGCCCACTGCCCAGTGCTCATTCCTACACAGAAACACAGCCCGTCACACAGGGCTCGCGCACATGAAATCGACCCAGATCGATTGCGCATTAAATGTGGTAAATGTGCCCACTGCCCAGTGCCCACAAACACTACGTTCTGCATGTCTCAAGGTTTCTGTAAAACGAAACCAACATGCATTCGCTCTGCTCAGGCGGACAATGCTCTCAGTGTTGTAAATGTGCCCGCTATCTCACGCCCACATTCACACATAGACATGACAGGTCTTACGGGACTCGCCCAGCCCTCCCCCTCTCGGTTGACCACCGCAGAGGAGTCGAGCGCGGGCAATCTGACCGCTGTTATCAGCGCGCCCCCTGCCTCAAATGTCATAAGCGCGACGCTTATGTTGCAGCACACTGAAGCCCCTGTGTCGCTGAGCGACCAGAGCGCGCTTCGCATTCAACCCCTAACCATTCGTGCAAACGCATGGGCAAGGCTACCCGGGGTTTCGAAGTGGGTGCTAGACATTATAGAAAGAGGCTATTCGCTACAGTTCGGTCGACGCCCGCAACTCAAAGCGGCGCGAATCGATACTAAGGTGAAAAAGGAAGTAGCACACCTACTTCGAGCCAAAATAGCGAAGCTACTGAGCAAAGGGGCTATAGAACCCTTATCACAAGCTCAGAGCGAAGGGGGCATGTACAGCAGATATTTTCTGGTACCCAAAAAAGACGGGGGTCTCAGACCCATTCTAGATCTAAGACGACTAAACAAAACACTTCTGAAACGACGGTTCAGAATGCTCACGACCAAGAAAATCCTCTCGCAAATTTGCCAAGGGGACTGGTTCATGTCGATAGATCTGAAAGACGCTTAGGTTTCGCGAGAATTTAGGTCTCACAGTCAATTGGGCGAAGAGTTCGCTGTCTCCCAGTCAGAAAATATATTTTCTGGGCACAGATCTGGACTCGCTGTCTATGACAGCACAGCTGTCGCCGCAGCGCAGACTAAGTATTCAGCGCATGACAGAGATTTTTCGCCACGCCGCTTTAGTCCCGCTCAAAAAGTTTCAAAGGATGCTGGGTCTCATGGCTTCAGCATCCTCAGTGCTTCAGCTGGGTCTGCTTCGCATGCGCCCGCTGCAGTATTGGTTGAAAGCGCGCGCCGCGCAGAGCTTGGACCTCCGGTCTCGCGCGCCTCAAGGTCGATCAGAAATGCGTCGCAGCTCTGAAACCTTGGACAGTGACCGACTGGTACCGGTCAGGAGTAAGCCTGGGGACTTCCTCGAGTGTGAAGGTGGTGGGATGCCTCAACCTCGGGATGGGGAGCGCTGCTCGAGGGCAGACCATTATTCGGCCAGTGGTCGGAACGGGAGAAGCTTCTGCATATAAACTGCCTGGAAATGATAGCAGTCGACAACGCGCTGAGGCGCTTTTTTTGTCCCCAGATAAGACACCACGTCTTGGTCCGTTCGGACAACATGTCAGTGGTGGCTTATATAAATCACCAAGGAGGTATCAGATCCAGAATCCTTCACAGGCTGACGGAACACCTCCTGGTCTGGGCTCAGCACAATCTGCGCTCGCTCAGGGCAGCGCATGTGCCCGGCCATCTGAATGTGGGACCAGACAGACTGTCCAGAAACTATCTTCCGGCAGGAGAATGGTCTTTACACCCACAGACAATCAAACTGCTATGGAGGACATTTGGCAGAGAGAAAATAGACCTATTTGCGTCTCAAGAGAACGCTCATTGTCAGGAATTTTTCTCCAAGAGCAGGGATGCGCTGGCTCACGTGGCCCCGCTGCCCGCTCTATGCGGTTCCCCCTGTCACGCTCCTACCCCAGGTGTTAGAGCGAATCAGGGAGAGCGGATGCCCGGTGCTACTCGTCGCCCCATTTTTGGACAAACCAAGTCTGGTTTCCAGACCTGATGCAGCTGACGAGTACCGCCCAGTGGCCGATACCGGTGAGGAGGGATCTCCTCTCGCAGGCAAACGGCTCGATCTGGCATCCTTACCCGGAGCTTTGGTTCCTACATGTGTGGGCCATCAACGGGTACCCGTTAACCTCCCAGCGGGAGTGTTAAACACGATCACACAGGCTAGAGCTCCATCTACGAGGCGGCTCTATTCCTCAAAATGGTCTGTGTTCACTAGCTGGTGTACAGCGAGTGGCACTTCACCCTCACGCTGTGGGGTGCCGGAGGTTCTCTCCTTTTTACAAGAGCTTCTGGATAAGGGCAGAACCCCATCCACGCTCAAAGTTTATGTGGCGGCCATAGCAGCGTTCGCTGAACCACCGCTTGGCCAGTCATTAGAAAGGAACGATCTGGTCATTCGCTTCCTTAGAGGAGCTAAGAGGCTGAACCCTCCCAGACCTCCCTCAGTTCCCGTTTGGGACCTTTCCACGGTTCTGGAAGCCATGAAAGGTGCCCCATTCGAGCCAATACAGTCAATAGACCTGAAACTCTTGTCTTTCAAAACAGTGTTTCTTCTGGCTCTCGCTTCAGTGAAGCGCATAGGGGATTTGCAAGCGCTCTCAGTGAGCGCGACGTGTATGGAGTTTGGGCCTAATGACTCGAGAGTCATACTCAAACCAAAGCACGGATATGTTCCTAAATCCCTCAATACACCGTTTAGGGCACAGGTTATCTCCCTGTAGGCCCTGCCGGTATCTGAAGAGGAAGGGGACGCAGGCTTCCTTTGCCTGGTCAGGGCGTTAAGAGCCTATGTGTCTTGTCGTGGGCTTGGTCCAGTGGGATTGCCTTGCAAGATATCTGTATGACGGCAGGCTGGGCCTCCCCGTCTACATTTATAAGGTTTTATAACCTCGAGGTTCCCGCTTTACAAGCTAGGTTGCTCTCGGTTTAATTTTTCAGTATTGCCCGCCCGATGCTATCGGCTCAGGATGCTGAAACTGCTAGAGCGTCGATCACTGATCGTCTGTATACTTCTGTGGGCAGTGCGTAAGTCCCCCATATTTACCAGTCCAGGCCGAGTTCGCCCTGGCTGTGTGGAACACTTGATATAACATGCTCTTATCAGAGCTCCATATTACAGGAATGATGCTATTCTAGCCCCTCTTCCCGGATTCTCTGTGAGTCCCTTGTGATTAGGCACTGTATGAGCCCCGGGCACCTGCCCTTGGGACTTTAGTGTTATGTCTCAAGCAAGCACGGCGTTTTACATTGTGTTCCCCTAGCGTAAGATACTTACGCAAGTACGAGAGACCTCTCGTAAGAGAACGTACTCGGTTACTAACGTAACCTCGGTTCTCTCTAGAAGAGGGAACGAGTACTTGCGTATCTTGCCGTGCATGCGTCATGTTCTGATTCGCTTCAGCGATGAAAAACTGACCAAACCAGCCTCTCTGGGCCGTATTTATAGCCCTAGCCCCACCCGCTTTCGGCGGGACATGACGTAATGGGCGCGAAGCACCCTCATTGGTTCTGACGTCATGAGGGGCCTCTATCGATAGGCTGGTGCAGTTGCCGCAGAGCAGCCAAGCTGTCTCGCCCATGTCTGCATGCTGCTGCAATGCGTTTTACATTATTGCAAAATTAAGGATAATTTTTGGCTTCAATATCTCGAGGAAAAGAGGTTTTCCCCTAGCGTAAGATACTTACGCAAGTACTCGTTCCCTCTTCTAGAGAGAACCGAGGTTACGTTAGTAACCGAGTACGTTTTTCAAAGTGGGGATCTTTGACGTCAAAGGGTATCAAACACCGCGTCCGCAGAAGATCAATGCCTACTTCAACACTGCCTGTTTAGCCCCGGCCACCGATTCGCGCTTTACATGAAACTCATTATAATGATTATTATAAAGCTGATTGGTTTAAAATTGACTTCTGTTCTTCATTCGTCGCTGCACCAGTGGTTCCAAAACTGGGAGTCCTGGAGTTATAAAAAGGGGGTTGCAGCACGGCTAAGAGATAGGGTACAGTCAGCAGATGCAGTAAGTCCCCACTGCGGAATTGTCCCGCTTATTACTCGGCTCCTTGCAAGGATTTTGTAAGCAAGGGGGACTTGAAATTTTTTTTATCTAAAAAAGGGGGGCTCGGCAGAAAATGTTAGGGAACCACTGCGCTACACTGTTGACTATGGACCTTTTTTTTCTTTGAATTTAGTTGAAATATCGCTAATGTGAGGTACCCTTAAGTCAGCATCCTACCCATCAAAGAACATCATGCTCTACATACATCAGCAAATCAAATGCACTTTTGATTTCAATAGAGATTAACATTAAAGGGATAGTTATCCCAAAAAGGAATTTCATCATCATTTACTGATCCTCATGTTGTTGATTTATGGAGAAAAAAAATGACTATGGAAATCAATGGGGTCCATCAACTGTTTGGTAACTGACATTCTTCTTCTTCTTCTTCAAAAAAAAAGAATGTTGTGTTCAGTAGAAGGAAATTCATACAGGTTTAGAAAAACAACTACTACTAACCCTAACCCTAACTACTGATCATTTTAAAAAAAAAAATATAATAATCTCAAAATACCTTGTTTTTATTTTCTGCAGAAGAAAGTCATACTGGTTTGTAACGACATGAGGGTGTTAATGACAACATCATTTAAATTTTTGCATGAACTATCCCTTAAACATATTGCTAAGCTAATGGTGCAATACTCTAATATGCAAAAAATAAGCTGCACATGTATACAAACACAGCTTTTACCTGAATTTCACAGGCAAAGAGACATTTTTAGCCATTTGACTCAGCCAGCATCATCTGACCATTGTGAAACCATTAAAGCAACTTTATGAAGAGAATACAAAAACAACTCACCCCCAAAGCTGTGTGTATCGTCATAAGTGCCAATAAAAGCCTTGTGCTGGATAAACAAACAAACAAATAAGACAATTATGAATAAGACAGGTAAAGAAGTTAGAAGCCTCTTTAAGGCACATACACTACCATTCAACAGTTTGGGGTCAGTAAGATTCTTGTGTTTGTGTGTGTGTGTGTGTTTTAAGAAGTCTCTTATGCTCATCGAGGCTGCATTTATTGAATCAAAATACAGTAAAATAGTAATATTGTTAAATATTATTACAATTAAAAAATATATTTTTTAAATGTAATGTATTCCTGCGAAGTCAAAGCTTAATTTCAGCATCATTACTCCAGTGTCACATAATCTTTCAGAAATCAAATCAGAAATAATCTAATTATGCTGATTTGCTGCTCAAGAAACATTTCTTATTATTATCAATAAATGTAGAGATCTAATCGTCTAATTAGGATCTGTTTGATCTAGAATGAATCATAATAAATGTCATAAGACATGCAAACAATGATGATGGGAATACTAGGACAATGGGGACT
This sequence comes from Leuciscus leuciscus, assembly GCF_965113295.1. Taxonomy (NCBI): domain Eukaryota; kingdom Metazoa; phylum Chordata; class Actinopteri; order Cypriniformes; family Leuciscidae; genus Leuciscus; species Leuciscus leuciscus. Next base: position 28,094,047 of record NC_138733.1, read on the forward strand.
CTTGCCAGAAAAGGAGGCTGGTCGAGGCGGTCCGGCGGGGGTGTGTCATCTCAGCCGCCACTCAGGGCATGTGCTACCTGTTGACCTTTCTCCACTGCCTCAGAATGATGTGGTCAGTGATGTAGCTATGACTCCTGACGTCCCGTCGGACAACTCACCCACCTGAGGGAAAAATGAAGAGATGGATGAATGGGTAAATCACTGTAGGAATATATGGATAAACAATAAATACGTGCTGGAATTGACAGTTGGGGTAAAGGCAGATTCTCTCTCCTTCAATAACATTCCCAATGGCTGACAATATGGCAGAGGTGGTGATGTGAGAGGTGGGGGTGAGAAAGAAAGAGACAGGCTGAATCAATACAATAGATGGAACTTGGACAAAGTTGATCTTTCCGGATGGCTTCTTTTCCATGACACACAAGTCAAGACTGACAAAGATTATAAAGCGAACTCACTGACACTGACAAAGGACACATCAAACTAGACAGCATTGCAGACAGATGCATATCCAAGCCATACTATGACTTTAAAGTCATAATTAAGAGGGCTTTAACCATCATGGCTGAGTTTACCAGACATTAGTATTGCTAACAAACAGTTATTGTAATGGCCGATAAAATATTTTCATTTTTGTTGGCTACTAATTTAATTTGTTTTGAAAACTGCAGCTGGTCACAAAATTGTATAAGTCAATGTCAAGTACAAAGAGTCATACCGAATCATGAATGGGGAATATTTTAAATTTTTGTGACTAGATTTTTACTTGTTCATAATAATTAGGTCACTCAGACACACATTTCATTTTAAACATTTCAATTCAAAATGGTAAACATATACGAAATGGAACTTAATGCATTATAGATAGACTAGGAATCAAATATAGTGCATAAAAAAAGGCTAAAACGATTCTAAAACCATAATGTTTGTGTTTGTCACAATTGTAGCAAATATGGCCTATGCACAATGACCCATTTTGTACAATCTTTGTGGGACCAATATCAAATAAAACATAATCTGCTGATCAGTTCTGCCATTTAACATTCATTAACATCACAAATCAAATAAAAGCAGGCATCATGTGATGCTTTAATACTTTAAAACTGTGTTGCCCAGTAAATCCAACATATTTTCACCCAGAGACGTACAACTTCTGTCACCTCAGGAAGGTGGTGGTCATGTAGACTTTATACATGACTATCACATGCAGTGATTTGAACCCGTTATTCATTTCTAATTGCTAAAATTCATTGCATAAGATTAACATTTGACCATAAGCTATTGAGAATATGCTATTGGTCTCCTTTTCTAAAGACTCGCATTAAACAAAACCAGTCTCCAGTATTTGGAAACAAATAAATATACACAACATTCACAAGTGCAAGACCTTCACAAAACAACCAACTAGGCAACATCAAGTAAACATCCTCACCTGCTCTCGTAGTGTCCTGTAGCACCGCGGCTTTACATTAAGGCGTAAAATACAATACCATACAGAGAGGTGCACGCCGAAAACTTTATCAGAAACGCGCAAAAGAGTCGATAAGTGAACATGGGTGCGCGCTTCGGCGGCGAGTTTGCTGTGACGTCATGGGGTCGGTTTCCCTATCCCAACTGCGACTACGGGATAAAGTGCCAAATGCACTTCACTGTTGAGCTCCCGCTGATTTGATATTCTTGAGGGTTCCACTGACAGTCCAAACATTTTTAATTTCTCCACACTGACACATTTCTTAAGTACAAGTTTAGGCTTTATTTCTGAGATGGTCGCAGTGCTGCAGGTGGTTTGGCAGGTAGATTTGGAGATCCTCCTGCTGTTCCACACTGGACTCCTGAATAACGTGTGATTCTGAGATTGTTGCGGGCTGGACCGGTGGGAATTGTGTGCGGGTTCGTTCGTTGTCTGTGAGAAAATGGATTCTTGCTTAATATTGCGAGCGACGCTTTTCGGAATGATGTTGCTGGGACTTCTTACACCGGCACTAACTAAAGGGGTGAGTTTAATATTAAATGATTAGTGTCTTCTAAAACGTTTTACTCTTATTTTTTTTCAACGTTTTAAACATATATTTTTGAAGTACGAATCATTTTAACGAAGTAGTAGTATGGGGAGAGGGTGCTGAATTATTTAATTCATATCTCTACTAACTTAGCTGCAGATGTTATTGATTAGTATAGCAAATAGTTCAGAGCACTGAAAGGAACTAATATCAGACACATGATATCGAAAACATATGTTATTTTATCAATGGTGTGAATAATGTGGGAGTATTTACACAGGCTAGCATTTTCTCACTAAATAGACACTCTCGCAAAGAAGTTGCGTTCACGTGGGGTGGTAACCATAGCAACAGAAGGCGGCTGCTCGAGCGCTTTCCGTTGCTTGCTCATATTGGACAAAATTGTTAATCGTTTTATTACACATTTATTGCATGTATATGACAACGCTTTGTTTAGGAATGCCTTTTTAGATGAGCTGGAGTACAACCATTCGGGTACGCGAGACGAAGATTGTGCCTTGGACAGAAATGTCCTTCAACTGAATTGAACTTGTTACTTGAAATCATGTTAGGCTACTACCTTTTGACTCCAGTAGGGGCGCTCAATTGTGACGTCAAAGCTCCAATCAATCAAACTGCATAGATCTTGAGCTGTACTGTATTATGTGACAGTATGGGCTTCACTTCTGTTGAAAGTTTTCTCTAGTTACCTCATCTTTCTTTGGGGAAAACGCGGCTCAAGGTTGAGCCCTGTGTGTGTGAGAGAGTGTGTGTCAAGGTTGCAATTTGATACCATTATGGTACCGTGGTGTTTTGTTTGACAGACTTTGACCACTAGAAGAATTTATGACATTGATTAATCTCATACTCTGTTATTCTTTTTCTTTCTTTCTTTCTTTCTTTCTTTCTTTCTTTCTTTCTTTCTTTCTTTCTTTCTTTCTTTCTTTCTTTCTTTCTTTCTTTCTTTCAGTTTGAACATTTCTCTTCTGGTCCTAGTGCAGTGGTTTTAAATCTTTTAGATGCATTGGACCCCCAAATATGATCATCTTAGTGCGAGGGCCCCCAGTCCTAAAATTTAAAAGGCAGCTAGCCTATATATTTTCATCTATAAAGACTAAATTAAGACTTAAAAAAATTATATTATAAATATGCATAAAATTGTGTTCACATCTCACTACAGTCTATTACTGTGCTTAACTGTTGATGTATTATTTATTTATTTAATTTATTTTAATCCATTTATTTTATTTAATCAATGTTTTATTTGATTATTTTTATTTATGTATTTAATTTATTTTTACACTGTTTTTCTTTAGACTTTTCCACAGACCCCCTAGCACCCCCCGGACCCCAGTTTACAAATCCCCTGTCCTAGAGCATGTGTCATATACAGTTAGATATGCAGATTGTTCTGTGTTTCTGTGTATTGCGAGTGTGGGGTCAGTATGATATGTAACCCATCTCTCTGTCGTATCAGAGACAGACATCTGTTTATGCAGGCTCTGTCTTGTCTTCTCTCTCTCTCTCTCTCTCTCTCTCTCTCTCTCTCTCTCTCTCTCTCTCTCTCTCTCTCTCTCTCTCTCTCTCTCTCTCTCTCTCTCTCTCTCTCTCTGACGTACACGCAAACACTTATCAAACTGAACGGAACATTTGAAGAGTAAACTTTGCATTCCATTATATTCATTTATTTTTAAAAAGTCTGAGGTTTTGGTTAAGTCTGTTATTGGTACTGTTTGTGCTGCTAGAGATTTAGGCCACATGCTTCGGGATTTCCATGTTGTGTCAATTACGTTGTCTCGCAGGAGAGAGTTTGTCAAAACATGATTCCAGCGAGCTACAGAAGCAACATGTTTGTGTTCAAAGTAATACAGAGAAAATCCGAGATGTTTTTTTTTTTTTTGTGGCTGGGTGGAAATACGGGAATAAACCTGGAAATGCCAGGAATGTTATGAAGTAAATAACCTCAGCATCAGCCCTGAGGGTGAAGAAGATATCATGGAGGAGAGAAAGAAGAGCAGAGGGAAACATAAGAAGCTTCTCTCTTCTCTCCTCTCCACTGCTAGAACTTAATCCCATATCCCGACTGTGACCTGTGTGTTTTTAGTCCCTGGATTCAGCTCTTTGTCCAGCCTGCCTGTTGATTCAGAGTCCCTCTATTCATATAAAGCCTGTAGGACCCATCGTGGCCCACCGGGGGATTTACAGATGCAGGACGGACCCCGCCACGTTTATCTTTCTGCGTGTTTGACCAATCAGAAGGCCTGACTGAGCTCAGCCATTCCAAGCTGCAGGAAGTCAGAAAACTAGCGTGTGATGTGTATGTTCGATGGATGTTGGGAAGATGCTGTTGATCAGGAATTGGAATCTTTCACTTTTACAAACAATAAAACTGAATAAAACGGATGACATTCTATAGACTTGAAGCAGGAAACTGTATTTAGCCATACCTGAATAACACAGAAGACCGTTTTAGAGAGGAAGAAATCAACAACTACCTATAGCAATCATATTGATACTATACATGTCAATTAGATATAGGCCTACACAACCATTCAAAAGTTTGGTTTCGGTATGATTTTTAAATGTTTTTGAAAGGATTCTCTTATGCTCTTATGCTGATGGCAAAGCTGAATTTTCACATCAGCAAAATTTTGCATCCAAAAAAGTCCATTGTCCATAGCTAGAGATGAGGCGCCGCTCACACAGAAGTCAATTTCAAACCAAGCTGCTTTCTGTTTCTTTTCAAGGTCTTTCAGAACAGCGAATAAATCTGCATGGGGAACTTTTCCCGATTATGCAGATTCCTAATGGAATGAGTAGATTTTGCTTGTGAAATTCTGCAGAGCTGCTTAATATGATGATCAAGAAAAATGACTTATCATGCCTTGCTGCTTAATAATTTTTTGTGGAAACCATGATACTTTAGTTTTTTAGGATTCTTTGATGAATAGAAAGTTTAGAAGAACAGCCTTATTTAAAATATTAATATTTTGTAACATTATAAATGTCCTCACTGCCACTTCTGGTCAATTGAACACATCCTTGCTGAATAAAATGATAAATTTCTAAAAAAAAAACTAAAAAAAACCGGTAGTATAATTTAATACGTAAAATGTAGAAATAACATTTATCAGGGAAATCCTGTAGAATGAGTGTGTACTAAGAGATATTCAGGGTTTCCGTTGTGGTTTGTTGAGTGTAATTGTTTTTGTATGACTGTCAGTCAGCTTCCAAGGGCATGTTAATACACAGTAGTGTTACTGACAGTCTGCCTGTGAATTTGACAAATTTTCTGTTGATACGAGAAGACATTTGAATGATGACTACAGGCTCTTCACGAGCAGACAAACATTAGCTTGATTATTTCTGACATGTATCATATTGGTGCCAGATCATATGCATATTGACACACAACTCTCCGTCTCACAGAGACTAGGAGGGTGTTTATGAATATTCCTTATTCTTCGCTTCACTGCTCTTAAGTCTGGGAATGGTTCAATTATTTAAAACCAACACCAGTGCTTTGCCGTGCTCACATTTCACACTTCTTTTCAGTCTAATGTTCATTCCATTCTACATTTTTTCAAAAAAACTCTCTTCTCGTCACTTTTTATCTGTTCTCATCCATCAAATTCATATTTTCATCATTTATGTTCTTGTTTTCTCCTCCTTCTCATTTAGTCTATTCTTCTCATCACTTTTCATCTAATCTTTTCACGTCTTCTCATCTCATCACTTTGCCTTTGTTCTCTTTTCTTCTCTTTTTCCCCCTCTTAGTCTTGTCCAGTCTCGTCTCTTACTTATATGAAATCATTTTGGCCTTGCATTTTGCCGCATGAAATGATTTTACAAATGACTAATGGATGTCTTTTCAATGCGAGACGTGTTTTGTACAAATTTTTTGAGAATGGTGGTGTGCGTGCTCTGTGTTTACCTGTCGGAACGTGACTGAACCTGAGCACACCTGCATAGAGGCAGTGCATATGTGAGCGCACACAAATAAACTCATTCTGCAGAGCCTTTTGAAGCATCTTGAAGCCCCTAGCACTAGTGCATCAGGACTCAGCCATCTTTAGATGTCTCAGTAGGCCACATATTTCTTTGCACGTGTCTCTGTGTGTGTTGAAGTCTGTGTTGTGTCATTTCTTATCTGCACTGTCAGCAGAACTTTCGATTTTTTCGATCCAGAGAGGCAACAAACTTTGTTAAAACTGATAGTTCATAATTTAGGTTTAGTTTACGTTTAGATTTCAATGAAGTACAATGTTTTTCAGACATGGTACCATGGTAATCTTTGACGTACCATGTAGAAGTCTCTTATGCTCACCAAGGCTGCGTTTGTTTGATTAAAAATACAGTAAAAACAGTAACATTGTGAAATATTATTATAATTGAAAAGAACGGTTTTCTGTTGTAATATATTTTCAAATTTAATATATTCCTGTGATGACAAGCTGTATTTTCAGGGTCATTACTCCAGTCTTCAGTGTCACATGATCCTTCAGAGATCATTCTAATATAGACTCATGTGGTCGAAAGCGTTGGAACAGCCACAAAAGGCCGTCTACTTTCTGCATACTGACCTAATACATAAGCATTATGGGAAGCGCTCTAGTCAGATGGGATTTAAACTTTGTCAGACGTCTCTGGTCACCTTCATATAAATAGCTTGAGGTTATTTTGTCCATTAGATAGAAAGGCCCATATTTACCCGCCCATGGACCCTCCCATGAAAGAAATCAATACAGTAAGTGGACAAAAGAGATGGACTAAAATACCGGGTGTAAACGGGAAAGTGTCAGTAAAAACTCCTCGTCCACTTGTTATCCGAACGACCAAAACTCATCTTAATTCCAGCAGGGGTAAACAGGGCCTTTGTTAGTTGCCTGTTATTAAACACTTTCTCTCACAGAAAAAAATTAATAATGACTGATAGCAACCCAAATTACAGAAACTGCTTTGAAAATGTCATTGTTAGTAATGGCACTTTTCCTAAGATCAGAAAGAGATGAAGGCCCGGTTTCACAGACAGGGCTTAGGTTAAGCCAGGATTAGGCCTTAGTTCAGTTGTGCCTTAGAAAGACACATCACCGGTGTATATCTTGAGACATAACAATGGCACTGACATGTTTGAAGATACGTCAGTGGAAGTGGCTTTCAGTTCAAACATGCGTTTTAGTCTGGACTTAGACTAGCTTTGTCTGTGAAACCGTGGTGAAGAGTCTTCCTCTTCTACCAGTCTTCATCTCTCTCTCTCTCTCTTTCTGCTGGAAAATGCAGGTCTGTATCTGATTCTAGTCTTGTTCTGATGATATCTGTGCTATGGCATCTGGTTCAGGTGTTCCACAGCCCAGTGACAAGATCCATTCTCGACTGATAAGATGCACACGTGCACAACCGTTCCCAGGGGTTCATACGGGCCTATGCTTGAACCCATACACACCAAATACTATAAATCACATATAACTGCACATCATGTGTACAAATGAACTTAAATGGATTCCAAATTGTTAAACATTCCTGGACTGCTCCATCGAAGCCTCACATCCCTGTTTACAGCGTTATCCCCTTCAGGCACGTGAGAGCTTTAATGTATGCGTGGGTGTTGTCTCTCTATTTTCTGATAGTGTTACATGCACGGTAAAACCCAAACAACCCGTGTGTACAGATTGTCTATCACAACCCTTCTGATCACGGTGTGTCCGTATACAGACTTTCCCATTCTTCAGAACCACACATAGACAATGCACACAATGCCAGACAGATTCGGTTACAGTGAGAAAAACAAGCTGTCCCAGCGACAATGGTTTTGCTGATCTGAGATCATCAGGAGACATGTTGTGTCTTAGAGTTCAAGGGTACGTGAGACAGACAGGTCCACATCTGTATCTGAACTTTGAGATCAAATCTACAATCAGATGGTTTCGCATTTTTATAAACTATGCACAGACACTTGTCATTCTGAGAGTCATTAACATCTTTCAAAAGATGTATTGTGCTTAATGTGGTTGAAAGTAATTTTTTAACATTGAAATAAAATACAATTCTTTTGTCTTGTTAAGGCTTCATGCAATGTATGTATACAACATACACACCTTAATTCCCTCCACACGAAAGTCATAAAAAACAAAAATTGTTCATCGGAGTGGTTTAAGACCGTAGGACTTTTGTCGCACTTGAACCACAAATATAAACACAAACACACACACACACAAACAGTTGACTGGATTCGAGGAGTTTATGTGGTTGTAATACAGAAAATAACAAATCCTTCCCTTGAGTATCAAATTGACCCGTTAGGAATGAATGCAATGCAAGGAATGCTTGAGTATACATAGAAAAACCTAAAAATGCTCAAAATTAAAATAAAAAAATTCTAAAACTTTACCAAATAATTATTTTATAAAGTCTACACGTATATCTGCATACTAAAGAGAAAAACTCAAGAATTGACTTTAGGACCCAGCGGAACAGCTCATTTGCTCCGTATGAAGCTATTGTAGAGCTTTTTGCAAGGGGCAAAATTGTTGGTTGTTTGGGAAATTATGCCATAACTAGTCCATGTCGTAAAATTATTTTCAAGCAATAAGTATGTAAATATGTACAGTATGTAAATGATCATAAAATGCACTAATTCAAATTTCATTTTTTTTTTTAGGATTATCATCATTTAAGATTGAAAGTCTAAGGATTTATTTATTTTTTTAACAAAGTTTTTAAAAATTAAATGATGATGGCACAGTAAAACATTTCAAAAGGGAATTTTGCTAAAAGAAAAAATAAACAAATAAAAATCATTTCATGGGACATGATATTGCTCAATTAAGAAACACCCATTAATCAACTTCTGTTGTTGTCAAATGAAGCTGCTATGCTTTCATTCACCTACCTTTCATAGAGATAATGTATGATCTTAAATGGTAAGATGTGAGTTCATGAACCCATGCTTGTCGCTGTCATGCCTTTAATTTTGGAGTTCATCTGTAACAATGCAAGTTCATGCAGAGAGCCGATTAAACTCCCGGCATTCCTTTAAGGCACGGATTTTATGCATTTCTTGATTATGTGATTCCATTTAAATTATGGATGTATGTTTGGGCACATCCGTGCCTTCAGTCAATTAACTCAGAAATCCTAATATTAAGATGCTACAAAACCACTAGATTTAAACTAAATTATGATTTTTTTTTTTATACCTTTTGGTGGCCTTCTATTCTTTTCAGTGAGCAGTCCCTCCTTATTGTTATTGTAAATGTTTTCATACAGTGATGGTGTTGTTTTGCTTGTGTTTTCCTCTCAGGGTTGTGTTTGCAGTGGGAAATCAGGATGTGACTGTCATGGAATTAAAGGACAAAAGGTAACAGAACATGTAAACATACATACAATCATATCCAACAGATGACAATGTAATATTATGTCACAAAACATATTGCTAAGTGATCGCCATTATTCTTATAGTGTGTTCAAAACATCAGCAGAGCTAGTGAGAAATTATCTAGAGTTCATCAAGTTTAACATCTAAGGATGTTCATATTTATACTGAATGTAAATGCTGCCCCCTTCTGGTTTCTTATTTACTCCTCTCCTTACTGGTGCTGAAGCTTCCATATTTGCCACTTAAAGGGATAGTTCACCCAAAAATTTAAATGTTGTCATTACTTTATCACCCTTAAGTTGTTCCAAACCTGAATGAGTTTCTTTCTTCTGTTGAACACAAAATAAATTTTTTTGAAGATTGTTTATAGCTAGACAGTTGACAGCACACTGACTTTCAAAGTTGGAAAAAAAATACTATGGAAGTCAATGGCTACAATGGTCTTTTACCAACATTCTTCAAAATATCTTCTTTTGTGCTCAACAAAAGAAAGAAACTCATACAGGTTTGGAACAACTTGAGGATGAGTAAAGGATGATTTTTGGGTGAACTGTCCCTTTAATAGTGGAATCATGCCAAATTTATCTGTAAAGCACTTTTTACAATACACATGATTTTATTTATTTTTTTATTATAATTTTTTTTTACAGAGAATCATGTTAATGTTTTAATATCTTAATATCTTCATGCCTTATAGTTGCATTTAGCAGATTAGAGCTGGGCGATAATATAGTAATGTCCTAGGATTAAGGATGTCCTAAACACAGTTAAAGTTACCATGAAATCAAAATGGACAATTCTCGTTTTTGTCACACTTTGTACACTTTATATTAGGTGTCTTTAACTACCATGTGCTTATATAAAAAAACAAGTACAACGTACTCATTGTGTTCATATTGTATTGCAAAACATTTGGGATACGGTCCGGGTAAGGTTAGGCACAGGTTTGGTGGTATGGTTAGGTTTAGGGTTGGGTTAAGGTGTAATGGAAGGCTCAAAATTGTAATTATAGATTTAATTACATAAATTAATTACAGCTGTAATTACACGCAGGTATATTTTTAAAGTAAATAAGTACAATGTAAAATCAAGTATGTATACAATAAGTGCATTGTATCAAATTATTCATTTAAATGTTAGAACATAGTAGTTAAAGACACCTACTATAAAGTGGAGGACCCGTTTTTATGGAATATTTCAGTATACATTATAAATGACCTTTCTGTGCACATCAATTTATTTATTTTTAATTCATGTGCCCTCCTGTAAGGACATCTCTTCTCTGACGACGTGTTTTTGGCGCCAGGACGGGACAATCTGTCTCTCACATGAGATCACAGCAATATCAAACCACAACCATCCAATGAGTTCCATACATATCTTCTTGTTCAAGAAGCTGTTTTGCTCAGATTTGTCACAGTAGGAAGAAAAGACTATCGCAACTTCTGTTTGATCCCTACACTTGACATGGCACATTGAGACATGGTGCTCATTAAGGAAAATTGAGACTAAATCTGGCATGCAACATTTCCTGATCCAGGACTTCAGTTTAGATTTAAATTAAACAACTTCCACCATTTCTGTATCTTGATTGTAGCATCTACACTTTTGTCTATTTCCTTGTTGCATAACACAAAGATCAATCATTGTTTGTCATGACATTGGGAATTCTGAAGATTTGGTCCCCAGGTTCAAAAGAGAAAGAAGAAAAATATGTCTGGTGGTGGTGGGTGGCCTCATGACTATTTCGAGGCGACTTGACAGATGTATTTGCCACCCAGGTGTCCGTATCAGATCAGCTGTGCTACACTATTGATGCCCAAAGCTACAGAACACTTATCAGCATTATAAGTCACGCATCTGCTCCTCTGTATGTGTCCACCTCTGTGTAAGAGCCTGTGATCCACTTCTCTCTATTCACATGAGTTTGGCATACCTGTCATGGTCTGTTCATTCCTATAAAAGCTATGTCCATGGAGCTTCTTTGCAGAAGTTCCTCTTTTTTTCCTGATGAATATTTGCAAATAATCTTGAAAATCTGCTTCAAAAAGTTCATACTGCAAATTCACCCAGTTGAGCTTTGATGAAGTTTTCTCTGTTCCGTCCCATTTGTGTAGGCGAAGGGCATCATGCACCTATTTTTAAGTCACTGTCATGTAGACTGACGACTGGATATAAAAATAACAACGAGGTTTATTAAACAGGAAGGCAGGAACACAAGTATCACAAACACGAACAACAACCGACAACTGAAGAGTTAGACCGAGCATCTTAAAGGGATACTCCACTTTAAAATGAAAATTCTGTCATCATATACTCACCCTCATGTTGTTTCAATCCTTTATGAATTTCTTTCTTCTGCTGAACAGAAAGGAAGATATTTAGAAGAATATCAGTAACCAGACAGTTTCTGGTCTCATTGACTTTTTTCCTACTATGGAAGTCAATAGCCGCGTTTCCACTGTCGGGCCAGGGCTGGGCCGTGCTAGTGCGTGCCAGGGCCAGTCGCGTTTCCACTGTCACTTCCGGGGCTTGATCGGGGCTTACTCGGGGCCAACGGCCAGGATTTCTGGCCCGTCGAATACCTTGGGCCAGAGCGGGCCAGAGCGGGCCAGCTCGGGCTAGAGGAGTGGTTACGAACAGAGGCGGAGTTTACCTGAGTCGGGAGACGGCAGCGCCGGATGATTCTGTCAGCATTAAAGACTTTTAAAATAATTTAACTCACGTTCATGTTTGAATGCCTTGTGTTTGTGATGCAAAAGACTATGCGCGCTAACCATTACCATAGTAAACGCTTGAAGATACGCATAGTAAAAAAACATAGTGAACGCTTGAAGAAATCAGACCAATCATAAAGGCTACCACAATCATGTTTTTATTTTATCTGTTAGTAGCCTACGTCTCGTCTCTTTATACCGGACTATCATAAAATAAAGCAACTTTTTTTTCGGGAGCTTCCTCTGTTTCTCTGACGGAAAATATCTGTATGGGAGTCGAGAGAGTGCTGCTAAAGCTCCTCAGGTCGTATTTTTGGTGGCATATATTTGTAGAAATTATCATTCTTTCTAAATGTGATGTAACTATGTCCTGTAACTACCAGATAAACAGTAACAGATGCGACTGAAGTAGTAAGTGTGTCCTCTTTCTTTTGTGAAATAGACCTAACAGTAATTTATTTCTGAGTGACTAATTGTAATAAGGATCCACTGGAAGCAAGTGATAGATGAGAACCCAAGTGCAGTTTATTAACTAAAACAAAACATGAAACAAAAACATGGCGTGGCGTGGCATGAAAACAAAAACCAAATCATGATCATAAACTTACATAACAGCAGACTACAGGAAACAATACTTGACAAAGACACATGGCAAACATGAGGGCTTAAATACACAGACTAATGACAAAACAAGGGACACCTGTGCACAATGATCAGACAATAAACCAATGACAAGACATGGCAGGATCACATGACAGACATGGAAACAAGACAAGAACAAAACCAGACCAAAACCGTGACAGAATCCCCCCCTCTAAGGGCGTCTCCCCACGCCCAGCAAAACATAAGAGTCCAGGTGGGTGGTGGAGCGGAGGCGGTCTTGGGGGAGGGATGGTGGGCCAGGCCCGTGCAGGGGGACAGGACATGGGACGTGGCATGGCGTGGACGGGCCTGGGTCGTGGCATGGCGTGGGCGGACCTGGGCCGTGGCAAGGCGTGGGCGGACCTGGGCCGTGGCAAGGCGTGGGCGGACCTGGGCCGTGGCAAGGCGTGGGCGGACCTGGGCCGTGGCAAGGCGTGGGCGGACCTGGGCCGTGGCAAGGCGTGGGCGGACCTGGCAGTGCAGGAAGCCAGGGCGGATCCGGCTGTGCTGGAGGCCAGGGTGGACCAGACAGTTCAGGTGGCCAGGGCGGACCAGACAGCTCAGGTGGCCAGGGCGGACCAGACAGCTCAGGTGGCCAGGGCGGACCAGACAGCTCAGGTGGCCAGGGCGGACCAGACAGCTCAGGTGGCCAGGGCGGACCAGACAGCTCAGGTGGCCAGGGCGGACCAGACAGCTCAGGTGGCCAGGGTGGACCAGACAGCTCAGGTGGCCAGGGTGGACCAGACAGCTCAGGTGGCCAGGGTGGACCAGACAGCTCAGGTGGCCAGGGTGGACCAGACAGCTCAGGTGGCCAGGGTGGACCAGACAGCTCAGGGGACCATGGCGGCGCGGCCTCTATGGTCCTTTCAAGGACCCTACTGCCCCCCCCCAAAATTTTCTTGGGGATCGCTATGGGGTTATGGGCTGGAACAGACAACGGTTCAAGAACAGAAATGACGTGAAAAGTCTCAGCAGTCGTGACGTGAACAGGCTCTGGTTCGGCAGACGTGACGTGAAGCTCAGGCTCTGGCTCGGCAGACGTGACGTGACGTGAAGCTCAGGCTCTGGCTCGGCAGACGTGACGTGAAGCTCAGGCTCGGCAGACGTGACGTGAACTTCAAATGTGTGCACAGACCACACACACTATATGGCTGTGGCCATAATTGTTAGTGTAGCCATAACTGAGGGCTCAGGTTCAGGTGTGGCGGCGGCCATCTTGTCAGGAGACACAGGCTCGGTGGCGGCCATCTTTTCAGGAGACACAGGCTCGGCGGCGGCCATCTTGTCAGGAGACACAGGCTCGGCGGCGGCCATCTTGTCAGGAGACACCGGCTCGGCGGCGGCCATCTTGTCAGGAGACACCGGCTCGGCGGCCGACGTGGCGTGAACAGACTCGGACTTGGCAGGCGTGACGTGAAGAGACCCAGACATGACAGACATGACGTGAAGAGATTCAGGCTTGGCAGACATGACGTGAAGAGATTCAGGCTTGGCAGGCATGACGTGAAGTGGCTCAGGCTTGGCAGGCAAGACGTGAAGTGGCTCAGGCTTGGCAGGCATGACGTGAAGTGGCTCAGGCTTGGCAGGCATGACGTGAAGTGGCTCAGGCTTGGCAGGCATGACGTGAAGTGGCTCAGGCTTGGCAGGCATGACGTGAAGTGGCTCAGGCTTGGCAGATACTGTGGGTTTGTGGGGCTTCTCCTCAAAACCCACAGTAAATGAGGAACCGCTCAATAATAGGGCATAGTCCATGTATTGTGCCAGAGACCAATGAATTTTTCCCCCAGGTAGCTGGGAGCAAACAGGCTCATTCAAACCTACCCTAAAAATGTCTTTGAGAGCCACATCATTAAAGTCCACCAGGTGAGAGAGTTCACAAAACTCGGCAACATAATCCTCAATGGTGAGGTTGTCTTGGCGAAGAGAAAGGAGGGCAACAACTGCTGGGTTCATGGTAAACGGTCAAGTATTCTGTAATAAGGATCCACTGGAAGCAAGTGATAGATGAGAACCCAAGTGCAGTTTATTAACTAAAACAAAACATGAAACAAAAACATGGCGTGGCATGAAAACAAAAACCAAATCATGAGCATAAACTTACATAACAGCAGACTACAGGAAACAATACTTGACAAAGACACATGGCAAACATGAGGGCTTAAATACACAGACTAATGACAAAACAAGGGACACCTGTGCACAATGATCAGACAATAAACCAATGACAAGACATGGCAGGATCACATGACAAACAGGGAATCACATGACAGACATGGAAACAAGACAAGAACAAAACCAGACCAAAACCGTGACACTAATGTGCAATTTTGACATAAATTAATTCATTATGATCAATGTATCACTTTTTATTGTAAACCTGTGATAAAACATCGATGCTTGGGTTTTAAATATTCAAGTAAACAACAAAAATGCCAGCAAACGGCCGCTTTTATCATGTTTGTTTTCAACGCTGTTTCAACGCTGTTTCCAGTGATTTCTGATTAGTTTTCTGATAAAACTTCCATTTGTTGGTGAATGGGTTAGTGTGACGTTGTTCCAGAGAGGCGTGTTACGGGCGTGTTTTAGTGAAGCGCTGTGGAGCTTCTGGCCCGGCAGTGGAAACGCAGGCCCGGTGCTATTAGCCCGAGGCTATTAGCCCGGCACGGCCAGTTTAAAGCCCTGGCCCGGCCCTGGCCCGACAGTGGAAACGCGGCTACTGAGACCAGAAACGCCTCGGTTACGACTGTAACCTCGGTTCCCTGAAGAGGGAACGAGCGTTGCGTCGAAAACTGACGCTATGGGAACGCTTTGCGTGATGACGTCTTGAAGCACATGTAAAATCAGTCCAATGGTGTGGCGGAACGTCAGAGGCGGGTGACGTCACGTACCAGGAAGCTATAAAAGCCGGCCCGAAACAGAAAACGAAAGCTTCGTAAAGTCTGAAGTCGCGCTGACAGGCATGAAGGAGATATGGCAAGGCGACGCAACGCTCGTTCCCTCTTCAGGGAACCGAGGTTACAGTCGTAACCGAGGCGTTCCCTTTCAAGGGAACTCCCGTTGCGTCGAAAACTGACGCTATGGGAACGTCTATACCAACGCCTCCATAGCTACAAATGTCTGTCCTGTGTGTAATCATGTGAGCAGCACTAAGAAGACAAAACATGAGACCCTGGAGTAGAGTCTAAATCCAGAGAGTAGAACCTGACGAAGGTGTGCGGTGAGGACCAGCCTGCCGCATCACAGACGTCCTGTACCATACTCCTAGTAGAGAGCGACCGGACAGCCAAAGGAGAAGGCTGTCCAGCCGCCTCATAAGCCAGTGAGATAGTCTCAACCACCCACTTGCTCATCCTTTGCTTAGACACTGGACCTCCCTTGTTAGGGGAGCAAAAGTCACTTTTACGCCACAGGGCAGCTCTGTGGACATACGCGTCTAACGCCCGAACAGGGCAAAGCAAATTATTCGCCTCCTGGTCCGATTTCGAAAGGGAGGAGGACCTCCAAGTGCCACGAGGGAAACGAGATACCAAAGGGTCTTTCCCCACAGACATTCCACCCAAAGGACTGTGGTAAGCACCTACGGCCGCCACATAAACCTTTAAAGTGGACGGGGTCAGACCTGCAGTGAACCGGTCCTGCAGGAACTCCAGAACTGTACCAATTGGGCAGTTGACTGGATCCAACCGACGGTCACTACACAAAGAGGTGAATACTCTTCAGTTCAGGGCATAAAGTTTCCTCGTGGAGGGAGCTTGGACTGTAGAATGGTCTCAACAACCTCAGTTGAGAGACCTGACTCTATGAGCTGGGCCCCCTCAGAGGCCAAGCCCACAGGTTCCACAGTTCTGGGCGGGGGTGAAATATTGAGCCCCCTGCTTGGGACAGAAGGTCCCTCCTGACGGGTAGCTCCAGAGGATGCCCGTCGAGGAGGGACACAAGATCGGGAAACCATACTCTGCCTGGCCAGCGCGGGGCTATAAAAAGCAGGCAAACCCGGTCCCTGCGAACTCTTTCCAGAACTCCCGGGAGCAGAGCAACTGGGGGAAAGGCGTACAGACGTAGCCTCGGCCACGTCTGTACCATAGCATCCAGTCCCAGAGGAGCTGGATGCGTGAAGGAGAACCAAAGTGGACAGTGAGACGTCTCTCGAGACGCAAACAGATCCACTTATAATTTCCATATCAGCTCCACCACCTCGGGGGTGGAGCCACCATTCCCCGGGCCTCGGCCCCTGTCTCGACAGAGTGTCTGCTCCTATATTCTGGACCCCGGGGATGTAGGCTGCCTTGAGTGACAGCAACTTCCCCTGGGACCACAAGAGGATATGGCATGCCAGCGCAAACCCCCTTGATATAGGCGACTACCGACGTGTTGTCCGTATGTACTACACATGGTGTCCCCTGAGACCTGTGATAAAGCTCCTCAGAGCCCGGAAGACAGCTAACATCTCTAGGCTATAGAATGCCAGGAACGATGATGGTCTTCCCACAGACCTTGAGATGAGCGACCCTCAGGATCGCTCCCCAACCCGTGAGGGAAGCATCCGTCGTTAGCAGTTTGCGACGACAAGGAGCTCCCAGCACTGGGCCCTGGGACAGGAACCAAGGTTTCTTCCACATAACCAAGGCACGTAGGCATCACCGCGTGACCTTGATTGTGCGAAATGGGTTGCCCCTCGGGGAAAACCCTCTGGTCCTGAGCCACCACTGCAGGGGCCTCATGTGCAGCAGTCCAAAAGGTATCCCGTTGGAAGCTGCTGCCATGAAACCCAACAGTCTCTGGAACTGTTTGACAGTGAGTAGCTGGCCTAGCTTTACACTTCTCACAGCTGCCAGGATGGAATCGAAGCGTGGCGATGACAGGCGCGCCTGCATCGACACTGAATCCCAAACCACGCCTAAAAAAGTGGTCCTCTAAAATGGAGAAAGCACACTCTTCTTGGCGTTCAGCCGTAACCCCAACTCTTTCATATGGGCGAGAACAACATCTCGATGTTGAACCGCCATCTAATGCGACTGAGCTAAAATCAACCAATCGTCGATGTAGTTCGTGATGCGAATACCCCGGAGGCGCAGAGGCGCCAGAGCTGCATCCACGCATTTGGTGAAAGTGCGGGGTGATAAAGCCAGGCCGAATGGAAGAACTCGATATTGGTATGCTTTGCCCCCGAAAGCAAACCTCAGGAACTTCCAATGACACGGACGGATGGAATATGCGTCCTTGAGGTCTATCGTGACAAACCAGTCCTCGGACCTGATCTGTGGCACGATTTGTCTCAAGGTTAACATTTTGAACTTGAGCTGCATGGCTGACTCGTACAGAACTCGAAGATCTAAAATGGGACGCAATCCCCCGTCCTTTTTTGGAACTATGAAGTACCGGCTGTAAAACCCAGTTTCCCTGTTGGAGGGGGGTACATATTCTATGGCCCCTTTCTCTAACAGAGTGTTTACTTCATGTTCCACAACCAGAACCTTCTCGGGGCCCACCACTGTGGGCAGGACCCCCATAAACCGCGGTGGGCGTTAATAGAATTGTATCTAATACCCTTTTTCCACGGTCTGCAGGACCCAACGAGAAACATTTGACAGTAGCTTCCACGCTGTCAAATATTCTACTAGAGGTACCAGTCTCTCGAGACTGGTTTCTGGATTTTGTTGCTGTTGAGTAGTCGGTTCGTCGCCCTGTAACGGCGCACCGGCAGGGAACGACCAAACAGACTGCTCCAGCACCCTCCTCAGAGGGGGCGGGCATCCCGAGGCCACTACGTTTCCGGGTGGACCTTGAGATATGTGCTCGCCGGAGACCGCTGCGCCCTGTAACACCGGAGGCGGCAGGGTTGGCAGAACGGTCCCCTGAGGGCACCGAAGAGAGACGGCACCGTATTTTTCTCCTGCTGTTGAGTAGTCGGTTCGTCGCCCTGTAACGGCACACCGGCAGGGAACGACCAAACAGATTGCTCTAGCACCCTCCTCAGAGGGGGCGGGCATCCCGAGGCCACTACGTTTCCGGGTGGACCTTGAGATATGTGCTCGCCGGAGACCGCTGCGCCCTGTAACACCAGAGGTGGCAGGGTTGGCAGAACGGTCCCCTGAGGGCACCGAAGAGAGACGGGCACCGTGAAAAGAGGTGTTAACCGCTCTGCTTCGGGGGGACTACCCTCATTTGTCCTGAGCCCTCAGACATCAGGACTTTTCCCCAGCAGCCTTCTTGGCGGTAATAACGGTCCGCAGATCCGTTTTACCCCTCGAAGACTGCTGGGTTTGAGAGCGCCCTCCGTGTCCCCGAGATTTTTGTGGGGGAGCACGGGAGGAAACGCTCTGTTTCTGAGTGGCGCGGTGCTCAGCGCTCTTTTTAGACTGCTCCCGCTCAGCAGCCTCATAGAAAGAACGGCGGGGGAGAAGATTCTGAAGTGCAGCTGCCTGTTTTGAAGCTTCTTGTGACTTCGCTACAGCACTATTAACTGCGTCTCCAAATAACCCTTGCGTGGATACTGGTGCATCTAAAAGAACATGTTTTTCTTTGTCCTTTATGTCACTTAAGTTGAGCCACAGATGCCTCTCAGTGGCCACCAGGGCTGCCATAGAGCGGCCGATGGATTTAGCCGTCTCCTTGGTGGCCCTGAGAGACAAATCTGTGGCTCTACGCAGTTCAGACACCGTATCAGCACTAATACCCCCGCCATCCTCAGAATCACCCAATAACTCAGCCTGGTAAGCCTGCATTATGGACATTGTATGTAAACACGCTGCAGCTTGACCGGCGGCGGCATAAGCTTTATGAACCAGGGAAGATGTAACTTTTACTGGCTTGGATGGAAGTGCAGGAGCCTTCAGAGAAGATGCCGTTGCTGGAGAGAGATAGCTCGCGAGCGTCTCTTCCACCCTCGGCATCTCCCCATAACCATGCTCTTTATAATTGTGAATGGATGAATAGTGTGATGTTTGTGCAGTATACACTCGATATGACACTGGTTTCCCCCCACGATCTCGACACCTCAGTGTGGAGATCGGGGAAAAACGGAAGGCTTCTGCACTGAGGCTGTGCACGAGATGGCAGGAAACGTTCGTCGAGCTTGCTTTTCGAACGAGCGCCCTGCCTATCTTCTGGCCACTCAATAGATAATCGCTCAACAGCTCTAGTGATAACATCAAGCAATTTTTCAAACGCATGATACTGAGGTGGCGAATCCTCAGACTCAGCGTCAATACTAACAACGTCCAACTCCTCAGAGCTGGACAATTGCAGTATTGGTGCCTCCATCGGGGGGGAAGAAACCGCAACGCGTGCTTCCACACCCTGATGAGAGGCACTGGATCTATCAGAAGGAGGCTGAGATAAGGCAGAGCCCGTCTCAACATCCACTGATAGATCCATTTGCGAACCCCAGGTCTGTGATTGCCGCCGTGCCTCGGCAGCGGCGGGACCAGAGCCCTGGGGAACGCGATCGGGATCGGATCACGATCGCGGGATCGCGATCGTGAACCGAGCCAAGCGGGATCGGAGCGAACGCAATGGAAGCGCGTCGCAATGCACACAGTCACCACCCTCGAGTGCTGACTGGGCATGCTCCTCACCCAAACAAACAACACAAAGAGTGTGAGTATCACCTCCCGTTAAATAACGCGGGCAGGGATGGACACACACTCTAAACTGCTGCTTGCTCGCCATACTGAATATATATATATATGTGATATAGACAGACAACACCAAATATACAGACAGATTTCACACAGAGCGCAACTGAAGACTCAGAAAGCTTTCGTTTTCTGTTTCGGGCCGGCTTTTATAGCTTCCTGGTACGTGACGTCACCCGCCTCTGACGTTCCGCCACACCATTGGACTGATTTTACATGTGCTTCAAGACGTCATCACGCAAAGCGTTCCCATAGCGTCAGTTTTCGACGCAACGGGAGTTCCCTTGAAAGGGAACTGTCTGGTTACTGACATTCTTCTTAATATCTTCCTTTCTGTTCAGCAGAAGAAAGAAATTCATAAAGGATTGAAACAACATGAGGGTGAGTATATGATGAGGGAATTAAAGGCACACTATGCAAGATTTGAAATATGAAACATTATGGTTACCATATTATACATATCTACGTTTGAGCAGATATCCACAAACACAGTAACAGTAAACACGGGTCTAAATATTATAATATGCACCTTATATCTAGCAACAGTTCAACTGCAATGTGAAGTTTATGCAACAATAACATAAACTAATAATTAAGAATTTCTTACCTTACATCTTTCTTGTCTTCAAATCGCGTTCTTCTTCTTCTGAGGTAAATCCATTGTAAGCTCACGGAGCGTCTTTCAAACTCGACGAAAAGCAGAGACTTGTGAAGTGTTTTGGTGTTTTGTTTTTGAGGTAACGAGCGCGTTCGCGTTCCATGTGGAGATTTGCATGTGAATCTCTTTTGCGCGCGTGGGCGTGGTCAAATTAAAAATAATGAGCAAGGGTTTGAGATACTGGACATCCTGTTGGTTTTATACAAATTACTTAAACAGAGAATATTTGTTTTCAGTTTGAATCCGATCATTTAAAAGTACACACTTAAATGTTTATAAAGGTATATGGCTCATAAATGTGTGAATAGTATTCGCTGAGCTTTGTTTCAGTTTATAGACGTGCTCAAGAAAAAAAAGTTCACTGCGACGGGGAGGCAGAATGCACACCTTGTTTATTTTATTTATTTTACAAAAGCACAATGTTTTGATTTGATTGTAAGTGGACACATACAAAAGTAGAAATATCACAGATTCTTTTTTTATATTTCTTTTTTCTGTATGACCATAAATGATGGAGTAATTTAAGTTTATTGTGCTACAATGTGAAGAAAATCCAGCAAAATGCTGGGGCGCTTTTGCCGACCCCAGAGGGTTAAAGGGTCATGAAACCCTAAACCAAATTTTCTGAGATTTTAACAGAGGTATGTGTGTTGAACACCATTGAAGACAATATTAGCATCTGTTAGATTTAATAATAGGGGGGAAATGGTTAAATTTTAGTTTTTTTCCACTATTTTCATCTTCCGGGTTTAAAATCTTCATCGTGTCCACGTCACAGGCTCATCGGTGTCTCATTATTATTCATGACTGAGTTTTCTTATCCAATGAGAAGACACTTGCTCTTAATTATTCATGACACCACGTGGAACTTTCAAATGACAGACATGTCAAACTGTGATATCGCGTAGTAGATGAGAGAGGCAATGATGGGACGCGCGTTTGTTTTTGTGGTGCAAAAGTTCTAGTGCATCTTTCCCCGCGATGCTGCCAGGGCTAGACTTGGTTGGTTGGCCATCAACAACGGACACATCTAAACTATTTGTGTGTAGCAACAATTCAACTGGAGAATGGTGGACTTCGGCCTTGTACGTTACACCAATGCAGTCTTGCGAGTGATGCGGTCCCGAGGACTTTTCTATCGCTTTAGGGTGCTTTCACATCTGTAGTTCGGTTCATTTGGTCCGGACCAAGGGCGAAAAATGATACATTGTAGCATTTTTCAGGCGTTTTGGTTCCTTTTCACACCACACTGATTGCTCTGGTCCGAATCAGTTTATGAGTTGATAAACGAACCAAAATGCAGTCACGTGACAACATCCACATCACTCGTTGGCCAGATGTGTCTTGAACGCATTCCCATAACTGTACTTCAATTGGTCAGAATTAACGTGCGGGAAAATTCCAACAGAACTCCCAGAAGTAATCCGGCAGACAGAGACAACACGCCGCTGTTTACGGAGAGACGACTGCGTGAGCTGATTGTATCCTTGGTCATATTTTATTATAGAATTTGTCTACACCACTTTAGACAAACAATAATATTTGAGAATGAAGCGATATGCGGCTCGAAAATAATGTGTTAATGCACTGCACGCAGCGAAGGCGCATCACAAGTCACTTCAGGAGGAGGCGTGCATTAATGTTGCTAAACATGTTATGGAGTGAGAGATAGAGGACCAAAAAGCGAGATTCACAATAATTCAGTCTTTAATGGAAATGAGAAGCGAATAACTGAATCAATAAGGAACATAAATCTTCTCAGGATTCTCAGGTAACAGTCAAACAGAAAATTTCGCTCGTAGAAAATAGGACATAAACTGCAGGTAGCAAATAACTTTTTACTGGAACTCTTGATGCGCAGCAACGCGTTAGGCGAAGTTGAGGTTCCAGTGGAGACTGCAGAGAGACGCGAAGCCCGCTGAGAGAGAGAGGGTACCGTAGACTGGATACCGCGTCTGGTCAGGAACTCAGCGTCTGAATTGGCAGGGCAGAGTTCAGTGAGCGTGTAAGAGAATGGATAAATATACCGGCTCGAGGAGAGGCTTCCACACGAATCAGACAGGACAGGACTCGACTCGACTCGACAAGAAAGGGAAGGGAAGCGTCATCGTCATTGAAAGCTTGGAATAAACTGACAAAGAGACAGAGAAAGAGAGGGTTAGAAATAGTAGGAAGCATCAGGGGAAAAGGAGGAACAGGTGAGAGGATAGAGCGCAGATTAAGGTAAATGGGAACAGCTGAAACTGATGAGGCTAAAGTGATGGTGTAGCGAATGAGTGTGTAGCGTGGCCACAAGAGGGAGACAGAGAAGGGAGGAACCCGGATTATGACAAAACAGTGACATGCTCATCATCCCAAAAAAAATCCAACGATCCATCAGGTAATGTTGTGCCCTTTCTCTCTTTAAAATTGTTTTTGAGAGTTGAGACATAATGGTCATCAGACCAAATTTCTATCAGGCTCCTCACAACTCCAAGTTTGTCCGCGAGCTGTCATGCTTAAAGTGCAAACTGTCAACAAACATTTCTCCTCATCCCATAATCACAGCGCAGCTGACTACGGCAACTGGTTTAGTCCAAAAATGCGCAGTTCTTTGGCAGTTGGTTCTGTTCGAGGTCGGATCACGTTCTCACCAGGGGGGCAGGGTTTCATAAAATATTGAAGCTTCCCCGGGCGCCGCCATTGATTAGCAGACCATCACCTTCTGTTAGCATTCCATTGACTCCCATTCATTTTGGCGTCACTTTGACAGCGAATAACTTTACATCTGAGGCGTTTAAAGACTCCATTTGTCCATTATTTATTTCTAAAGAAACACGAAAATGTATAAAAGGCTCCATTACCTTGTATCTTACGTTATGGCCCCGTAGAAGCAATTTTTGTAAAAATAGGCTAACGATTGCGTCATAACCACGCGACTCTCTGTCGCACAGTAGAGAGATTACCGTATGGACAGGAGGAGAAGCTCGCGTGCAATCGGGGGGACGTGGAGGCAAAATGACAAAGTAATTAGGCTAATCAGAATACTTAGCAAAAGTTTCTCCTGCTCCTAGCTCATGGACACCTCCTACTCACGCTCTCTGTCTCTGCAAGTTTCGGAAGGGAATGATTCAGATTTCTCTTGGCACAGCTACTAGAAGACAGACGGGTTGCACACGTCACATCTACGTCATCAAGCTCAGTTTGAGTCTGCGCAGTACGCTCAGCCATCAGGAAGTGAGAGCTTCTAATTGACTTCACTTGTCTCCGTTGAAATCAATGGGGTCGCTGTGTCCAGTTTATATACTGTCTATGGTTCTCATCACAAACGAACCGCTCCAGAGTTCGTTTGAAAGCGTACCGAGACCACCTCTTCCAGGAGGTCTCGGTACGCTTGTTTGGTCCGCTTTTGGTGCGCACCGAGTGCGATTGCCGCATTCACACCTGCCCAAATGAACCGCACCAATGGGGAAAATGAACTCTAGTGCAATTCAACCGAACTAAACGAGGCAGGTGTGAAAGCACCCTAGGTGTGTGTGTGTGTGTGTATGTGTAAAATGCAACCCTGACCGTTTTACTTGCCTTTTGTTAAATAATCACTCGTTATTAAAATTGAGATATTTCAATAATACCTCAATCGTATGGAACGTATGCTTAATTTGTGCAAATTTCTATGTCACTGTCCATCTTTATTATGTGGGTTTAGGGGGCGCGTAGTCTAGGCTATGTACGGAACGTTGTTTTTTTTTATGCGGAATTTTTTTTCTTTTCAAATATATGCATTTATAGTGTGTAAATAAACAAACATATATTTTATAATGACAATTATACATATACATGTACATTTATATGTTTACAATTATGATTACTGTAGTAGGCTAATATATGTAGCAGGGCATTCAGTTACTTTTGAACGGACGCCGCTGGCAAAACCAGCAATGCAAGTTTGAGAGGTGGCGCCCCGCCAAATCTCACGAGAATCACAACTTGCTTTACGGCACAACGTCACATACATCAACAACATATGAAGCAGCCTCTATGGAAGACACTAGAACGCATTTCAGATGTGAATCATGGCAGAGTCGACGAAGAAAACGAAGAAAGCACGGTCGGAAGCAGTGGCGGTTCTACATTGAATTACACCCTGGGCGAGACATAGTGTTCGAACATAATTTTTCTTACCCCATTGGCAGATCATGTTTTGCTTGTTTTAAGCAAAAACTCAATTTTTATTTATTTCCCCAGAAAACAAGACTTAATATCTTATGTCATTTTACTACTTTAGTAAAATAACGTTATGCATCTTTATTTAAGAAATGTTTGATATTTGGACTGGAAACAAGACAAGTTTCCAACTAAGTAAGAAAAGCATTTTTTGCAGTGTAATAACTGAACTTGTAACAGTTTTGTTGCAAAGCACAATATTATGGTGAAATTAGATCTCGTGTTTGAGTTAAAACCGAATTATTGTTAAGCATAGCAAGAATCATAGCAAAAAGGCTAACAAATAAGAGTTATACCCACCAATTAATATTGCCCCTTCATTCATGACATGGATACTGTAATCATACAGAGAAAACATAGTTGCATACCTTTATCTTAAGCTCGTTTCTAAATTGGGCACCTGATGGCTTTGACCTTTCTTGTCCATCTCTTATTTGGCACTCGACATCGACAATCAACAGATTTCCCCTGATCCCCCCCATACCAACTGTCACTCGCGACGAGTCACGACCAGAAGTCAAGACTAAACCAATTCACCTTGGTGGTGGTGACCAAGTAATCGTTTTGTATTACCTATTTTTATTAGCCATTCAGACAATTCAGAAAAACAAAAATGTGCAGGAAATATAGAGGCCTGTATTTATAATATTATGAATGAAATGTGCGTTATTTGGAAGAAAGTCGAGGTGTGACTGACTTAGATAACTATATGGTTCCCCCGTAACCCGCCCGCCCCTGTCCATTCCATTTGGGAGAGACCCAGAGGTGAACTGTCATCCGCGCCTCAGCGCCCCCTCCCCTTTCCCCTTCTCAAACAAACAACAGCTTCTGTGCACGGCATCTTCTCAGCAAGCAGGGGGCGCAAATTTGCCAATTCCCCACAGATAATAGAAAATCGCTTCGCGACGCAGAATTTTTTTTTTATTTTTTATTTTTTTTGCTCGTGCCGGCGGCACATTTATCTGTGCACATGACATCATAAATTTTTTTTTTTTTTTTTAATCACATGCCCTAGTAAAGTTTTATCTAATTAATTTCCCCTCCCCTCGATATCTCTTCTCTGATGACGTGTTTACTGGCATCTTTGACAATTTGATAATAAACCCTTGTGTCTTCCACAGAAAATTCAACACTGGAGTGAAACAGATTTGAAAGGGGTCATGACAGGGATTACGTTTTTTTTCCACAAAAAACAAACAAATATATATGCGAAAAAAACTATTATTTTCGACTTTCATTCTGACCATCTGTCTGAAATGATACGTTTTTAAGGGGCGGCTCCTTTAAGGCCTGTCAGTAAACGGCCACTGTTATGACTAATGTCACTGCATAGGAAACAGTATCAACGCCCATTAGCTATTGCATATGAGTAAATGTTTTGAAAGCATTTGTCATATAAATCCGTCATTTACAGACAAAGCATTGTGATTTCACAATGCTTTGTCTGTAAATGACGGATTTATATGACACATTTAGTTGCGGGTTATGATGCAGCTGCTGTAAGATCCAATACAGCTGACTGCTTTATCCTTCAACAAAAGTTATGCAAACTCTCCATTACACTTTGCCATGTTTACAAAACAAAATGCTCCGAACAAACATATAATCTTCCGATGCGATGCAGGACACCATTACAATAAACCATCCACTTGTTCCTGATGCTGGGATCCTTCTGAAGTCTATACAGAGACGCAAATGAGCTGTTTAAACTGGAAGCCTCAAAACAATATGTGTTCTGAAAATCCGATAAAAGTATCAAGCATGCTTGATATCCTCAGACTTGATAGAATCATAGGCTGAAGCTATCACATTTAAAAAATAAAGTCCCTGCACATCACATTTCTGTCAACTCCGACTGCCCAGAATCTGCAGAGCGGCTTTGACTTTTGGCAAGCTATAGTGTTGTCGACTCTTGACCGAAACGGAGCAAAAATCTCAGCAAACAATGTGTAGTGTATTCCAGTCTTTACTGTGTTTTAAACAAACATGTTACTCAATCATGCAACACAATCATCAAAGTTACAAATATTTTTGCAGAATTAGTTATGAATTCGGCTAATTCTTATGAATTAAATTGTATGATATGATCTCATTTGTACATTTTTGTATGACCTGCTTACCCCTCACTGACAGTTATTTTTTTATTTTTTTATTTTTTTTTACATGTTTTTATACAAATAAAATAATTTGTCAAAATCTCAATCTCTCAATGATTTGCGTTTAAAGCTACCGCTGCTTTTTCTGTCTTCCTCTCAGGGTCAGATGGGGTATCCTGGTATGGATGGTGTAATGGGAGTTCAGGGGTATCCAGGAAAGGAAGGCCCTCCTGGACGTCCTGGTCCAATTGTATGTAACATATGGCTGCATTACAAGCACACAGTTTCAAAATATATCAAATGTATAAAATATAATGTTCTAAATCTTACACAAGCTTTTAGAGGAACAATATAGAATTTCCCCTCTATTTCCTCTCCGCTGCTTATAGAGTTTTTCGTTCTTTGCCATTCACCTACAGACAAATATATTAAGGCATAACAGTTAAATGATGAACTTATAGAATTTGAGACATTATTACTGCAATATTTTTGTGTAAGTCTATTGTGAAATTTGCTATATAACTTAAATATGCTTTACTTTTCATTATAACATGTTGCCATATTCTTATACTGAGATTGAGAGTATCTTTTCGACATTCAACAACATAAACAAATTGATTGTTGTATAGATTCTGTATTAGAGCACTGATTAATGTTGATAAAATGTATACTTTTTTTTTTTATCACACAGGGAAACATGGGAAGTACAGGCATGCGCGGACATAAAGGTTCTAGGGTACGGAGTGTGTGAGTGTGTTAATATATTTCCGATGACACTTGCAGAATAATTGAACACTAGCCAATCTCTCTCGTTCTCATTCTCTCAATAAGGGAACTTCAGGGATGCCAGGATTCTTTGGCCCACCGGGACTACCGGTAAGTTTTGGGAATAGTTTTGAGAGCTAATTGCTTAATAACTTGCATTAGAGTGTACATTTCTGGCCAAAATGCTTAAAAGAGGAAACCAGATGCTACTTATGTCGTAAAAGTCACTTTATGACACCATCATTGCTGCTTTGCTAACATTTACAGAGAATGTCATTTTGTGAATATCATGTTTTAGGGGCTCCCTGGGAAAGAGGGGCCGAGGGGGCCTCCTGGTCTCCCAGGATGCAATGGAACAAAGGTAATCCAGAAGAATGGATCAGTATTTGTGAATAAATTGTTATTCCTTTAAGCCCACCAACTGTCACTGTACTAAAGGTTACTGTAAACATTTTTTTTTTTTCAGGGTGAGCCTGGTTTTCCAGGCTCAATAGGCCAGATGGGAAATCCAGGATTGCTGGTGAGTTCTGAAAATGAGTATAATATCAGATAATGTTAATATGACGGTTGGCTGAGATAGCAAAGCGAACCCAGTTGCAGTGCTTTATTTGGGGAAATAAAAAACTAAATTTCTTTGAGGTGGGAATGAGGATACAAAACAAATACATGTTCAAATCACATCCCAAATCGCATACTGTCTGAGTAGGTACTACATTTTAAATTGAATTGAACTTACTTAGCGTCCGTTAAAAAAAGTCTTCGAATGCACACTTCAGAATCTAAGCAGAAATAACAGATCAGGGGACTTTTTGACTATACTGTTTTTCAAATACTACATACTAATCTTTTGGCGTACTGTCCTTCATATGATTTGGTGTTGGAGTGACAGCATTCAGCAGAGAGAGTGAGAATCAAAAAGAAGTTTATTGACAATCATAATCCAAGGTCATAGTCCATACCAGGCAGACGCTCAAGCACAGCAGATGTAATCAGTAGTGATGTGACATTTGAACCGAGGCGTCGGAGCTTGTGTCGAGAAAAAATGGGCGTGCCAGATGAAGCCGCGATTCGAGGCTTGTGTTGTTGACGTGAAAATCACGTGACTGATGACAAACGAGGCCTCGGTTTGTGTGGATACGTCATCGGTTCGGTCTGAGTGTCGCTTCTGGATAAAAGGCGGTTCGAAACTCGCGCCACCTTGTGGGTGTTGTCAGCAGTAGTAAAAAGCAGATGTAGTAGTGTTAAAGAGTCAGAAAGTTAAATAACCATTACCAGGAAGAAGGAAAAGTCACAAAAAGCAAACAAATCCAAAAGGACAATCCAAATCAAAAAATCCAGAGCAATCCAAATAATCGTATCTAATTAATATAACAAGACTATAATATAGCTAAGCCTAGGCTACTATAATTAATAATAACAATATACTATAACTATTCTAACCTGATAATGTAATAATATACAGCCCTAACACATGTAGCCTATGACACCATAACGACAATGACAATGATAGGAGACAGCAAGAAAGAGGGAATCCTCCCCTGTCTGGGCTCAACAGAAGCATCAGTATCCTCATTTATACCAGCTGGCACTGACATTTTTTAAATAAGTGTGTTACCCCAACACACTTGAAATAATTCTGTTTCTCAATAAAAATCGATTGTAATCCTTCCTTCCAGACTATTCTGTTGCAGTTTACTTTATTACACTCCCTCCAAGCACTGCACTCAACACGGTGTCACTGTTGTTGTTCATACTGTCTGTCACTATCCAAACAATTAATGAATATTTAATTAACTGTGTGTGTGACTCTGCACAAGTAAATTCAGACAGAGAAAGATACATATTTTATATTATACACTGTAATGGACAAATGTCTGCTCATGTCTTTTTATTATTGCAAATGAAAGGTTACATACATCAACAGCAAGTACAAAATAAATAAATAAATAAATAAATATTTTTATTTATACAAATATTTTTCTAAAATCGATATATTTTATAGACACTGGTTCAGAATTAATGAATTTGTCTGCTATTTCTTTGCACAGTAGCTAGGTGTCACTAGTGAGCAATGCTGAATGAAGCTTCGAGTAATGAACCTTTGGATGAAGCAATGGGCTGCGAGGTAGTGATGTTACATATGACACTGAAGCTTCGATGCGCGTATCACACAAGCGAAACAATTTCTAGTGAAGCCCCGTATCGGAGTGTGTATTGTTTTACTAGAGTCACGTGATCGATGACAAACGAAGCCTCACTTTCTCTCCAGTCACGTGCGCGTTTCGCTTTGGGTGTCAGAAGGCTCGAACTCCAGATCGTATTTAACGAGTCGTTGCCTCAGTCTGGTTGATGTGTTGTAGCCTACTTTGAAAGTTAAACAATATATTACATTTAAATAAGCAAAATTAATTTTTCGCTACTTAGGCTATTATTTTTTGTTGTGTCTTTTTGTTTTTGTAAAATCTTTGCACTTTTTGGTGATTTTAGGTAATTTGGTGTTGGTATTGGGGTTTAGGGTGGGATTAGGGGAGAGGGGTGTTGGTGTTTGGTGGAGGGTTTGTTTAGAGCAATGGCAACATCCAAAAATATAAAAATAATTAAAAACTTTATCAACCTTCTGTCATTCCTACAGTTGATTAAGCACTATCAGTAACAAGTGTCATAAGCACATTTAATAACAGATGATCCTATCAGACAATGTCCTTATTCATTGTGTGTGTGTGTGTAGAGAGAGAGAGAGAGAGAGAGAGAGAGAGAGAGAGAGAGAGAGAGAGAGAGAGAGAGAGAGAGAGAGAGAGAGAGAGAGAGAGAGAGAGAGAGAGAGAGAGAGAGAGAGAGAGAGAGAGAGAGAGAGAGAGAGAGAGAGAGAGAGAGAGAGAGAGAGAAAGAGAGAGAAAGAGAGAGAAATATATATATAGAGAGAGCCTACATTAGATCTTATTGAATCATATAAGCTCATTTTATATTTTAATTGTCACACTTTAATGGGTAAAATAATTTATTTAATGAACAAATCAAACACAAACATGAAAGGTTTTTATTTGTACACATAACATTGAAACTATGGAGTGTGTTGTGGTTGCTTCATCTGCCAGAGCTTCTAACACAGGCTTCTGGCTGCTTTATTTTAAATAACCACCAGATGGCGCTGCTCTCGGCGCTGTTCTCGACACTCTCGAAGCTTTGAATCTTTTCCCGGAACAGTCAGGGGAAAGCCTCAGTGATTCATGAGGCTTCATTTCCCCATCCCTACTGCGAGGTATCAGTGGTTCAGGAAGCCTCATTTTGCCATCACTAGTAATCAGTCCGAACACACATACAATCCATGAAGGGCAAACAGGAACGAGGAATCCAAGACTCAGGATGCAATAAACATAAAGAAAATGCTGACAGAGCACATGAACCAAAACAAACAAACAAGACTTTATAATGAATGCAGGGGAAAAGGCATTTAAATAGACAGGGTAATGAACTAAGAAAACAAGACACAGCTGAAACCGATAAACTAATAATGAGCAGAGAGTTCTGGGAAATGAAATTCGGTAATAACAGAGTTCATGGTGACAGTGAGGATGCCATCTGGTGGCACTTAAGGGTACCGCAGCTGACAGATGTTACACATACAATAGGAAAGTAAACGATTTCGGAGGCAGTTTAAGACCTAATAAATAACTAAACAATGTGGCTTCAACTAAAAGAGCAGCAGGTGTAAAAAGGCTCTATTACTATTTTTACCAAAATAAAAATAATAATTTGTTATATTATTATTATTATTATTATTATACCAGGAAAAGTAAACCAAATAATATATTTATTTGTATATATTTATTTTATATTAAATAAATTTGCATATGCAGGAAACAGGAACAGGAAAAATGGCAATTTCATAATAAAAGTACCTTAACAGAAAATGCTAAGCTACACCGAACAGAACTACAGAGTGTAATCAACATGAAAACAAGAAGATGCAATCAATATATGTGTACATTTTCATGTTCTATTTATGTTTTAATCATAACATTCAATGCACAACATATAATTCACAATGTATTAGAAAATTCTGAAACCTCCACCTAAGTGGCACACAGAAAGACAGATGTCGGTATGAACCTCTCATAAAATGCCATGGAATGATTACTTACATGCTATATAGATGTTTTCTATGTTTATATTTTCATTCCTTAAAGATTAAAATGTGGGTGCTGTGGGAAATGAAAAAAGTAAATGCTCTTGTTTTTCTTTGGTACTTTTTGCAATGTGTAAGTCTCATTTGAGCCTTACTCTGATTAAGGCTGCTAATTTAAACCACAAATTTGTTGTTGTTGTTGTTGTTGTATTTAGGGAAATCCAGGAATCCAAGGACCTAAGGTGTGTTGTATTCGATTAACTTCAGTCCTTTAAGAATTGTTAGCTAGCTTAATTGCTCATTTAATATAAAATGCTCACACGTATATTATAATATTATGATGACCTTAAATTATTTTTAGGGAGATAGCTATTTCTTCCCACCCCCCGAACAAGTGAGAGGCAGTTGTGGTTATCAAGGCAGAGATGGAGATAAAGTAAGAAAATTCATTATAAGTGAAAAATTCAGATTGAACATTTGGGCAAGCACTTTGTTTATTACTTTATGTATCTTTAATGTAATTCCATATTGTTGTATTCAGTGTCAGTGTTTTGAATGAGATTCTGATTGGTTGTGGATCTACAGGGTCCACTAGGATTGCCAGGATTACCAGGACCAGTGGGACCAGAGGGGCCTAGAGGTCCACCAGTAAGTTGTTCAGAGCTTTTATATCCTCTCATTATGATTAATATCATGATTACATTGTTGCCGTATTGATTTAACTCTGTAATTATTTTTAGGGAATAGAAGGCATTCCTGGATTACAAGGAGAGAAGGTTAGTTCTGATTAGCTCATGATAAAATGTCAGACCAATGTCAAGAACCGGGTATACTTAATTTTCCTCATTCTGCTCCGCTTGCACACAGTTGAGTGTGCAAGCCTTTCGAAGTATACTTCTTTGGCCGTGAGCGCGTGCACAATGTCTAGTGGACTTTGTTTTCAAGCACTCAATTTACTCGCGCACATGCTCTGTTGTATGCGCACCGTCCGCACAGACCGTGTGCGAACGTCCATGAACCCTCCTGATGATGAAACTGCCGGTCCGCTGTGGAACGTGGATAACCGAAGCAAACTTTGGGCTTTAGTATGTATGTTTGTATGTGTAACATTTTTGTGTTGCATATAGGGTCAAGAGGGTCGGACCATGGGAATACCTGGACCCATAGGTCAAAAGGTCAGTATTTTCATCTTTACTTTTGAGCTTTTGCTTATTCTTACAAAACAAGCATGTCTGACACTTACAGTATGTGAATGTGTAGGGTAAGCCAGATGAATAATCTGATTTAAATTGAATTATGCTCTCTATAAGATGATTATATAAACTCTAAAATTCATTGCGGGGCTTTTTTGTAGGGGGATAGAGGACCACCTGGTGTACCAGGACAAAAAGGTGTAAAGTTATTTGTATCAGGACCAAAGGAGCCTAAGGTAACATTTCCCATAAAAGTAATTAATTGGAGTTTTATTTATTTATGTATTTCAAAATCCAGTTTTACACTATAATAAAAATGTCTTGATTGTATTACAAAATGATTTGAATTTTGTGAAAAATCACTCTCTTTTTGGTTTCAGGGTGACAGTGGGGATTTTGGAGACACTGGATGCCCTGGGTCAATTGTGAGTTACAAGGCCACTTTTTTAAAGTTTTTTCTTCTGCTGTTTAAATCGTTTATTTCATTGGGATTGCTTTAAGTTACTTCATCATTCATAAAGCCCAACTGCTGTATTCTGCAGGGTCTTCGTGGTCGTCCTGGTCCTAAGGGGCAGAAAGGGGAAAGCGGAGAGCCTGGGGCTCCGGTAAATAACTAAATAAAGAGAGAGAGAGAGAGAGAGAGAGAGAGAGAGACAATGGAGACTCATTCTCTCCCAATTTGTCCTTAAACTTGTTCTCATCAAGTTCAAATGTTTGGCATCAAACAAGATTTAAAATATATATATTTAAAATGTCACACAACAATAATCCTTCTATATATATATATATATATATATATATATATATATATATATATATATATATATATATATATATATATATATATATATATATATAACAATTTGTAATTATGTATTGATTTTTTTTAGGGGAAACTTGGAAAGGATGGGCTGCAAGGAGAGATAGGCCCTAAGGTAAGCATTAAATATTTTACAGTGGCCCATCAGAAAAAAATGACATGGATTTTTTGTTATCTTTCCTTGAGGTTCAATTTTAGGTTTTGAGGTTTAGGAATTTGAGGGTTTATTTTGCATACTAAAAAAACTAATATGCAGGAAAATTACAATTTTCAACCTTCATTCTGTCTCAAATGATCCGTTTTTAAAGGACAAGCTCCTTTAAAGGCTTGTCAGTAAATGGCCCCTGTTATGATTGGCTAACTGTTTAAACAGGACGTGTCAAAGCTAACATTCTTTTTACTCTTTGTCCTGTTGTCGTGTGAAGTGCTTGGAGTATGTCAGAAATTGAAAGGGTATCTGTATACTGTATCCAGTGTAAACAGTGACAGTGATTATAACGGGTTCTATTTGCTTTTGTATAGACAGATGTTATCTGTTATATAAATTGTCTCTGGTTAAAGTCACCATGACAATTCTTATTGTTCTTTTTTTCATTCTTTAATTTTTTTTATGGAGTATTGCAGCTTTTATTATAAATGTTTTATTCATGCACATAATTTCTTTTTTTAATTAATAATCATATTCTTTAATCAAAATAACATCCCCTCCTTCTTCCAGCGACAACCTGTCTCTCACATGAGATCACAGCAATAGCAAAGCACAATTCAATTCCAGATGGACAAAATCAAGTCCCGCCCTAATTTTTTCTTGTTCGAGAAGCCAGGATAGAGAATATAGATACGGATATATGTTCACACTACCAGCGACTTTGTCACTGCATGTTGCTAGTGGCCAGAGGTGGACAACATTACAAGTAAAAGTTGTAAAGACCGATTTTTACTTAAGTAAAAGTACAGAAGTACTTGATTTTAAAAATACTTGAGTATCAAAAGTAAAAAGTACATTTCAATGCATTGTTTTATTATTGTTGCATTGTTACAGTACCTTATGTTGATCAATAGATATTTATTATGACCAAGAGTTTTTTTTTTTTCCTAGGGAGTGCCTGGAGATGTGGGATATCAAGGAGCTACTGGGATAGCAGGGGAAATGGTATTTATCTGTCTGTCTGTTGTGCAGTCATGTGCTACATACCATGTAGGGTTCGGTCTTACTTTGGTTGGCAAGCCAAAATAAAAAATAAAAAAAAATAGGGTTTCACTTTATTTTGATGGTCCTTTTAACACATTCTGTTGTCTAGAAGTAACATTGCACCTACATGTCTACTAACTCTCATTAGAGTATTAGTAGAGTATTAGTAGACTGGTAGGGTTAGAATAAGTTGACATGTAGTTGCAAAGTTACTTATAGTCAGTAGAGTGTCTGTTGGAGGACCATCACAATAAAGAGTTATCAGATATTAAGCAGACAGTACACTAATACTCTAATGAGAGTTAGTTGACATGTAGTTGCAAAGTTACTTATAGTCAACAGAATGTTCAAAAGGGCCCATCAAAATAAAGTGTTACCAAATATAGTTGGCTATTTTAGGTGCAGTTGAGCAGTGCCCTCTAATGAGTGGACTTTTTAAATAGAATCTCAATCTTTCTTTAAATTCTTTATACTTTAATTCATTAATCTGTTTTTGTGTGTGTGTGTCTTCAGGGTCTTAAGGGTGACCCCGGTGCCCCTGGTGACCGTGGAGAGGTAGTGAAACTTTCACTTATGGCAATCTGCAGATGTTTAATCTCACTTTAATCACGTCATATTGCCTGTGGCAATGAAACTCTTTATTCTACTTCATTAGCTGATGATGATGATGAAGTAATAATAATATCTGTCTCTTTACATTTAAAAAGGAATTAATATTTTTGTAACTTATTGATGAAGTGTTATGTAAATTTGTATTTTAGCTCATTATAATTGATACGGAGATCAAAGGTCAAAAAGGTATTCCTGGGCCACCAGGACCTCCTGGTCTACAAGGTAGTGAAGGTTAGTAATCAAATTAATTAAAACTACTTTCATTCAAAGATAACCAACAAAACCAGTTAAATATGCCATGAACTGGTTTTCTTTCATTGATCAAAAGTGGTTTCCAACATTGATAATAATAATAAATGTTGCTTGAGCAGCAAATCAGCATATTAGAATGATTTCTGAAGGATCATGTGATACTGAAGACTGGAGTAATGATGCTGAAAACTCAGCTTTGACATCACAGGAATAAAATACATTTTAAATTATATTAAAATAGAAAACTGGTACAATATTGCTGTTTTATTGTGTTTTTTAACAAATGAATGCAGCCTTGCAAAAAAACGAAATCAACTCTGAACATTCGAATGACATTGTATGTAATAATTAGCAATAATTATTCTTATTTTATTAAGCCAAAGTATATAACCAAATGTTGTTATCTCTGGTATCTTTTTTAAAGGTTTCAATGGTTTTCCTGGACCTCCTGGTCCTCCAGGTAATTGATAGTAGTAGTCTCTTTTTTACACGCACACAAATATACACATATACAAACGCTAACTTTCTATTTGCTCAAATATGTCAGGGACTGGCATACCAGGACCTAATGGAAAACAAGGTCCCCAAGGGTTTAGAGGTGTGAAAGGGGGAAAAGGAGAACCTGCACCTGACATCAGAGGACCCAAAGGACGTGATGGCCAACCAGGGGAACGAGGACCCCCTGGTGACCCTGGACCTCCAGGAGCTACACGTAACTGTCTTTTGTCAAAGACTGCAATCTTCAGTTTATTTGATTTACCAAGCTTGACTGTTGTGCATGACTGTTTGACATGACACTGTTTGTGTGCTCCTCTCCTGCATCCCCAGAAGTCAAAGGTCGCTTGGGACCAAAAGGGCTCAAGGGTGTCAAAGGCCTAACAGGCCCTGAGGGTCTGCATGGAGATCCTGGAAAACCAGGTGAGATTCACTCTTTTCATGGTGTATGTTAAAAGAAATATTTCAGGTTCAATGGTTAAATTAAGCTCATTACTACTGAAAACAACTTAGATTAATTATTTGCTATGTCTTTCCCCATAAGAACTATTTTCTAAGGTAAACGGCAGCATGCCACAAATGTTGCTCATATAGTTGGACCTAAAACATTCCTTTAAATAAAGTGTATGTTACATGAATGCATAAAGTACAACCAGTAAACATGCTAATCACCTAAAGCTGTTTTCAATTATTTTAATACAGGAGAGCAAGGAGAACTTTGCAGACTGTGTGCTGCTTCTGCTGCTGACCCTGGACCTCCAGGACCACCTGGAGTTTCAGGCGAACTTGGAAATCCAGGTGAAGTCATTATGTAACATCTTTACAACATCTATAACAGCCTTTGAGGAAACCTCCTATGGTGCATCCATATTGGTGCATCTCTGCTTTAAAGCACTTTTTTATTTAATTGATTTGGTTTGGTTTCAGTAACAGACCTCAAACTCAATTTGTTTGTGCAGGTCTTGGAGGAGTTCAAGGCATTAAAGGATGCCACGGCATCAAAGGTTCAGAGGGTCCACCGGGTTCTCCGGTCAGTTTAGCTGCATACTGCCACTAAACCCAATCATCATCCTCATAACTCAGCAAAAACTATAATTTGTCCACTCCCGTTATGCAGTTGGTATTGCAAACAAAGGTTTCATATTCTCAAGAACAATTGTCTATGATGTGAATTAAAATGTTTTCACAGGGTTTCTTAGGTCTTCCAGGATTTCCTGGGCCTCCAGGACCCAAAGGAGATCTAGGGATGAGATCTGAGATTGGGGAGAAAGGAGAGAAAGGAAACTGTGGTGGAGTAGGACCATTGGGGATAAAGGGGCAAGATGGTATGCCGGGCACCCCAGGCTTCAAAGGACCACCAGGAGCAAAAGGAAACCCAGTTAGTACTTGGAACTTGTTGTAATCATAAACTTTGAGATAACTGCTATAATGTTGGTATAAATTTGTGTAACCAATTTTAAAGCCACAAGTTTGGATGTTGACAAAACTTGAAACTGACTTTTTACAGAGTCCTCCAGGGCCTAAGGGCAACCAAGGAGATCCAGGGATTTGTGGGGGCCGTGGCTGCACAGGTCCAATGGGCAGCCAAGGGTCAATGGGTGTCGGGCAACCAGGAGCACCTGGAGAGAAAGGAAGTTTGGGAGTAGTGGGCCGGCAAGGAAATCCTGGAGAACCAGGTATGAACTGATGCAATGTATGATAAAATATGGGATGTTACTGAATAGTTTAACCCCATGAACTATGTAGAGGGTGTTGAGTAGAAAAGCTCACACTCACACCAAGCTTCAGAGGTCCCGCGTTTTGGAAATAGTTTTTGGTAAACTGTAGTTTTAAGGAGAAAATAGTCAACAATGATGTTGACTGATGAATTTGCACATGGCTTGTCTTACAGCATATTAAAAACACCACATATAAACAACATTTAAAAACTTGATTTTCACCACAGGGGGTCTTTAAAGCACATTCCTTTGTTGGAATACAAATGCAAAGCAGACACAGGCTTTCAAACAGTAGTAAAACTCAGAAGCAGGTGACCACTAGTGGTATTATAGGCTTAAATATTACAGTTGCATCCCACAGGTGAGAAAGGATCTCCAGGACCAGTACAAACAACACCTGGAGACCCAGGTGAGCCTGGACTGCCTGGTCCACCTGGTCTACCAGGACCTCCAGGTAAGCAGAGGGGATAAAAGATTTGGCAGATGGACAAGTAGACTGAGAACAGGATGTAGAATGGATAACCATGAATTAATGTATGTTTCAGGTAATGATGGTTGTGCTGGGGTTCAGGGATTTCCGGGATTGTGTGGTTTAAAAGGGGAGAAAGGACTGTCAATACCAGGAGTTCCTGGACTTACTGGTCCAAAAGGTGGGAAGAAACTTAAAGAAATAAAATAAGTCAACATAACCAAAAAAGTTTGTTTCTGATAAATCTACAAACAGCATTCATTAGTTTCAAATTAGACAAAAAATTATGGTTTTGCATCCAATTTTCCCTTGGCTGTTTAATGTTGTGGATGGGTGACTTCTAATGGTGCCACTCCTCTGTCTCACTCATCTCAATTTCTTCTCATTGTTGCAGGTGATAAGGGTGTGAAAGGGAAGCCAGGTCAACCTGGTTATGGAAGTGTAGGCCGTCCTGGCCCTCCAGGACCACCAGGAATGCCAGGCACGAAGGTCAGAGACTTGTTATATAGTGTCCATTTGTATGGACCAGTTTAATCATGTTTTATAGTGTGTTTTTGTCATTTTAAAGCTTGACAGTGGTCACTGTATGTTTTTGTTGTACAGAAAAGTAAAAAACAGTCCTCAAAATGACAGGTTTAGAACAATGGTCGTTTAAGAGGGTGATTAAATGAGGACAGAACTTTACATCAAAGGGTTTGTCATGAAGTTTTCATCATTCTGAAGTAAAATTAGCAAAAACGAATTTAACTGAGACGACATGAGTACAGTTGTGTTTTTTCTTTAAATCAGAATAAATTTAAATTCCATCCAAATTTAAATTCCATCCACAGGGAGAAATAACATTCGGCTCCCCAGGGCCCAAGGGTCGGCAAGGCCTGCCAGGAGATGAAGGGTGTCTTGGGCTACCAGGAATCTCTGGCCCTCCTGGATTATCAGGATGTCAAGGTCAAAGAGGAAGGGATGGACCACCAGGAGACCGTGGTTGGTGGATTCCATGCCAATGCATTTAATTACACAAGCACAATTCTTCCCTAAGGAATATGCAATAAACACAGCTATACATGCACACAAAATCTCTGTCCATCTACATTATACAGTATATCAGTCCATCTCTCACCTGCAGACTGTTCACACAGGTGCACTGGGTCTGGATGGTTTGCCAGGAGAAGCTGGTGTTCCAGGATGTTGTATGCCAGGAGCTAAAGGTGACGAAGGGCCCTCAGGCATCAGAGGACTAGATGGACCCACTGGTAAGAAAATCCAATATTTGTAGATTTTAAAATATATAACTAGATATTAAAGTGAATGAATTGATGGCAAAGGTCACTATCAAGATAGCAGTTT
Source organism: Leuciscus leuciscus (assembly GCF_965113295.1). Classification (NCBI taxonomy): domain Eukaryota; kingdom Metazoa; phylum Chordata; class Actinopteri; order Cypriniformes; family Leuciscidae; genus Leuciscus; species Leuciscus leuciscus. The sequence goes on from NC_138733.1 coordinate 28,134,361, forward strand.
GTACAAATCCCCACAATGGTGTCCACTGTGACATATATTGTCTTTAGGGCTGCAAGGGCTGAAGGGGCCAAAAGGTGAAACTGGATTACCTGGAATGGGTTTACCTGGTATACAAGGTGTGTTTGGGATACCTGGGGAAAGTGGACAGTCTGGTTTGGTTGGTATCCGGGGACCAAAAGGTTTCCAAGGTCGGGATGGTTCTCCAGGCTTTCCAGGTACTCAACCTCCAAGTTTTTGGAACATGGAGACTGGTCAAACAATTAATGACCAGATACTATTTCCCAAAACACATCATCCAATTTAAGCTTTTTCTAAGTGCTTTGTTTTGTTTCAGGTACACAGGGAGGTCAGGGGAGTCCTGGAATGTTTGGTCCACCTGGAGTAGATGGAAATCCTGGACCACCAGGGCTCCCGGGACCTAAAGGTTCGAACATACACACATACAAATCTAGCAAAGATTTTTTGTTCAAGGTGCTTTTTTTCTTTTATATTGGTAAAATTAGTCCTATTATAATGATGGTTATGGTCTGTCATCAGGTTTAATGGGTAGGAATGGAGTGCCTGGTGACACAGGAAAACCCGGGGAATTAGGAGACCCTGGGACCTGTGGTCCAAAGGGACTGCCATCAAATATTATGTGTCCAGGGAATCCCGGTGACCCTGGCCTACCAGGTGACCCTTTCAACATCTGGTTTCCACTTCTGTTAAATATGCAAGGCTTTATGTCTATACATTCAGTTTGTCTGTTCCTCGATTCGTTTTCTGTAAGCTCAACCCTGTTGATGGAACTGCAACACCTCCATGTGTTTTAGGTCTTCTTGGTCTACCTGGCTCCAAAGGGGAATTAGGATTCCCAGGCAACTGTGGACAATGTGGGAAGAATGGAGTTCCAGGATTTCCTGGTCCACCAGGTATAGATGCTTAAATCCAAAACCTTGCTGTCCACATTAGAACATAGTCCATATGTACAAACCTTCTTTTTTGCCAGGCCCTCCTGGTGACCCTGGCCAGAATGGGCTTCCAGGAAATCGGGGTCTTGATGGAAACTTTGGGGATCCAGGAGTTATGGGGTTTCCAGGCAAGTTCATGAACGCTTGTTAATCTAACCCTGGTTTCAACACCATGATGCTTCAGATGTATTTTCCATAAGCCGTTTCACATATGCAAATGTGTGTGTTTGTCCCACAGGAGTGAAAGGCCTCAAAGGTTTACCTGGTGTTCGTGGGGAGAATGGGACTCCTGGTGTCCGAGGGCCAAATGGACCAAAGGGGAACAGAGGTGAACCCAGCCCCTCTGGGCCAGGGCTTCCAGGACTACCTGGTGAGAAGGTATCAATTTCCATAGTTCATTTCTCATTGTTGAAAAAAGTGGCATTTGCCTTTTAAGGTAGGACCCTAACCCAGTACCCACTCCCTTGCTTTCTGTTTCTTATTCTGTAAGGGTGAGCCAGGCTGTCCAGGGGGTAGAGGGGGAAAGGGTGACAAGGGTATATGTGGGACAAATGGTCTCCCAGGTTCCTCAGGGGTTCCTGGGGAAAGAGGCGAAACTGGAGTACCAGGAGATCCAGGTATTCATTTATACAGTACAACTGAATCCTTTTAATTTAATACTCATTGAAATATTTTTGATTACATCATTTCCAATATATATATATATATTCATCCCATCACTTTCTCAAAGACACATGAAGTATTATCCTGTTATCCAATGTCACATTGTTAGGACCTCCAGGAGCTACTGGTGATGAGGGTTTAGATGGGCTTCCAGGTCCACCTGGATGTGAAGGGCCCTCGGGTCCACCGGGTACGATCCAATTCTAGCATTAAATTATCCCCTTCTGTTAATTGCATTGTAACTTAAATTACCAAGAATATATATTCTGTAAAACATGATGAAATCACACTACTGGTTTGTTGTTGTTTTCCAGTCATATATCTCTATGTTTATTAAGGTGTTCCTGGTTCAGCTGGAGATCCTGGGTCTTCAGGATTTCGAGGAGCTCAAGGCAGAGATGGCATTCCAGGATCTGCTGGAGATAAAGGAGATAGAGGGAGTAAGATGTCACACACAAACACACACGTTCACATGAAGGAATTTTCTAATTAATCATTCTTGATTTTGTTCTTTTAGGTACTAAGAATGGGGATCCTGGCCCACCTGGCTTCAAGGGTGAGAAAGGTAAGTCCACGATTAGAAAGCCTACCCTTCTAACATGCAGATCTTAATCACTTATCCATGCTAACACTTTATGTGTATGTTTAATTTCAGGTACTAAAGGCTGTTCTGGACCCTCAGGGCCATCTGGGCCACCAGGTCCCTGCGGTCCAACTGGAGTTACTGGTCCTCCGGGCAAACCAGGAGATATGGGGCGACAAGGGTGCATAGGTCCACCTGGTGTCTGTATTAGTGGTCCAAAAGGGGAGCGAGGACCTAATGGATTACCTGGCCCACCAGGTGATTAGTTGTTCTTTATAATGAGTAATGTGCTTTCTTACTATTGATAGTACCAAGGGTTAATATTTCTTTTAAATCCTTTACCCCATTATACTTGCTTTGCTTACGGACATGAAAGATACCTCAAATTATCAAGTGTGTCAGAGAGATGTGTGCTATTGCTTTTCTAAGTGGTCAGACTTACCTGGTGGAGACTTACCCTGATTTGTACCTGGTGGATGATAAAGAAACATAGAGAAAAACATATAGACTTGGGGTGGGTTATTTTGTAGGTCCAAAGCAATGACATAGCAACCACCTAAAGGCCCTAGATACCACAATAACACACTAAAAGCCACTCAAGACACTGGCTACCACCAGCAAAACCCTGGTATCGTTGTAGTGAGTTTTTGTGTGTGCAGACACCACTCTTTAGGTTTGATATTAATCTAATTGGAAATGTGTCCTGACAATGCATGTAAATAAATAGACTAAATGTAGATTCTTCATGAAAAATGTCATATTTATGGTTCTCGCAACATCTATAGTGCTTAGCAGCCTGCTATTGTTTACTCTTAACCTGCTATTAATTACTGATCAGATGTCTTCTGTTGTTTCTGTGTATTTTTAAATACAGGTCTCAGAGGACCATGTGGCCCTACTGGTGACCCCGGTCCAGGCCTAAAGGGAGATAAAGGCAGCGACGGGCCCCAGGGACTTTTGGGGCCACCCGGTTGTGCTGGTGATCGAGGTGTTCTTGGTGAACCAGTAAGTGGTCAACTAGATCTCTATCAATTTATTGATATACTGTTGGCTTTTATGAAGTTGTTTATATTTATATTTTTAGATTTAAGTCTGCAGAACCAGGAAGAAATATTCCATAATAATTACTGTTAGCTGAAGAACCGCCATTTTCAAAAGCATTTATAGTTATTATTTCGATTTGAAAATGTGAATCTGTGTTATTTTAGTACTATTTATTTATAAACTATTATAGTGTTTTAATATTGTTAATATTTTGAATTGGATTACATTTTTATATTTTCATTATTTGTTTCAATTAGTTGCCAAGGGAATTTTAGATTCAAGTTCTTCATCTAATATTTATATTTTATTTTATTTCAGATTTATTTCAATTACCGATAATAATAATTTTTGAGTTTGAGTTTGAGATTTATTTAAAGGCCCCCTAAAACCAAAATGTAAGTTTTTTATTTTTTAGTATGAATATGTTAGCCTTAAGGTTATGAATGAGCTGGTTTGTTCCAAAACAATGACAAAATTCTCATTTAGGAGATACAAGCATTCAAAACTTACAGTCTCTCACTTCTGCTTAAATGAATCACGTATTTTTGTGAGACCACCGCAGACTTAAGCTTCTCATCACATCTTCTATCTAATCAAATAGAATCTAACGAATCATCAGCGCTCAGATTTGCTTCCATGGTGCTGTCAAGTATTGACTTGGCAAGAACGCTATTGGCTATTTGAAAAGGGGGAGGAGCCATTCGATATGTCCCGCCTTAGCTTCCTGTTTCAGTGGAAATTACGTCAGCGCAACATACAAAGCTGCACGTTCCAAGGCACTTCAGTGGGCCTTTAAAGCACTGATGTGAATCTGATTCACATAGAATGTGTTGTTGAATAAATTGTGGAGTTTGTTTGTTAGATCCAGACCTGAGATAAACTGTAATGTTTTCAGGGGAGAGATGGATATCCTGGTTTCAAGGGTCTGAAAGGAAATATGGGGCCATTGGGTTGTGCTGGACCAGTTGGTAAGAAATCTCAATTAAATTGGAATTTATTGAAATGAAAATAAATCTTCAATTAGTTAAATAGAATGACTGGTAGATAAATATTCATTTTATTTAAAGTTTTTCTATACTTGCATTATAGGCCTAAAAGGAAATTGTGGTCCAATTGGGCTTCCTGGATTAAAAGGTTGTAAAGGACCTCCTGGAATTAAAGGTATATTTTATATACTGGTATACTAACATATTAAAAAAGAAGCCATTGCAGTTTGTTGTGTTTTATATATATATATATATTTTACGAGCAAATCTGAAAATGTTTCCCCTCTTTTTGTGTAATGATTATTTAGGGCCAAAAGGTTATGATGCTGTGGGTGAAGTCATCTGTAGCCCCGGTGAGCCTGGTTTGCCTGGAAAAGTCGGGGAGAAAGGAGAACCAGGAGAACTTGGACCTAAAGGATTACGTGGTCCAGAAGGTACAACACCACAAACTCAAATCATTATCTAATTTTCTCTGATGTTTAATGAATACATCTTGTATTTGCATAATTCCCCACCTTTTAGGAGCGCAAGGTCAGAAGGGATATACAGGTGCAGACGGAGGTGTTGGACCAGAGGGGAGGCCTGGACCGAAGGGAGACACTGGCCCACCAGGACAACAAGGTAAGTCTTAAAGATAGTACGCCTAGAAGTTTGGACTCTTCTATTTGAACTATAGCTAATTGTAAACTACCATAAAAAAAAAAAAACATTTGGTTGGTAAGGTTTTTAATGTTTTTGAAAGAAGTCTCTCATGCTCATCAAGGCTGAATTTATTTATTTAGTATTATTGTTAAATATTATTGCTATTACAAATAACTGTTTTCTGTACATTTTCAAATACAATTAATTCATGTGATCAAAGCTGAATTTTCAGCATCATTACTCCAGTCTTCAGTGTCACTTGATCCTTCAGAAATCATTCTGATTTGCTGATTTGCTGCTCAAGATACATTTCTTATTATTACAAAAGTTGAAAACGGATGTGCTGCTTAATATTTTTTGTGGAAAATCTATACCAAAATGTATTTAAAATACATTCATTTCATACTAAGTATACTACAAAACCATTAACATATTTACTGACATATCGCTTGATAATTACTGATATAAATATTATAATTAAACTTTATTTGGAGTACTTCTTTATTGCACAATGCACATTTCTTAATATTAAGTCTAAAATGTGTTTTAATATCACTATTACTAAGGATAGTATGATCATTGTATAATATAAGTCTTTAAATGCAAGGTATTTAAAGTGTACCTCAAGTGTACTTGCAATAGTTCCATTTTATCACAATCTAATAGACATCTTTAGTTGAAACCTCAGCACTATTCCTGGATAACTAAAGTGCATTAAGTACAAAATTAGTTGTTCCAATTTAGCAGACTTTAAGTATATCAGTTTAGTATATCAGTTTAAATAATTTTAACAGTACAATTGCAGGGTATTTATAAGTACATAAATATTCAAATGTATTTGTAGTATACTTAGCATAAAATAATTGTATTTCAAATGTATTTTGGTATATTTATTTTTCACTAGGGTAATATTGTCATGTATCATTTTATGATCAGGATTCTTTGATGAATAGAAGGTTTAAAAGAACAGCATTAATATGTAATAGAATTTTTTTTGTTACATTATAAATGTCTTTACTGTTACTTTCGATCAGTTTAATGCATTCTTGCTGAATGAAAGTATTGAAAACTTGTTTTAGGTGACATCTGTCAAAAAATTCCCAGTAAAAAAGCCAAATGCCATCATGTAAAAAACAACAACAACCTTGTTTGCCTTCCAAGGTCCTTATGGTTTGCCAGGCGAAGAGGGTGCCAAGGGCTCACAGGGTCCACCTGGGCGAAAACTAAGAAATGGGAATGGAGACGGATTTCTTTTTACCAGGCATAGCCAGACAATAGAAGTACCAGTCTGTCCTTTTGGGTCAAAACTTCTGTACTCTGGATATTCACTTCTCTTCATCAACGGCAATAACGTCGGCCATGGACAAGACTTAGGCATGAAACACAGACAGAACATTCATATGACAACTCTCAAACGAATACACAATGCAAATGGACACATTTACACACACAACAAATCTGAGCACAGAAATTCAGATTTTCACAATCTGGTTGCTTGTGTGTTTGTAGGAACTCTGGGAAGCTGTTTGCCAATGTTCTCCACCATGCCTTTCCTGGTCTGTAATCATAACGACACTTGTCTCTACGCCTCTCGAAATGATTACTCCTATTGGCTGTCTACAGACACGCCGAAGTCTGCAAACGAGGAGTTGATTTTTGGAGATCCATTGGCACGGCATATCAGCAGGTAAACACACAGCCTGTGTTTCCTCAGTAGTACTTGCGTTATTATACCTGTTGTTCTTAACGGCTGAGTCAGTTTGTGTTAAACTATAAGACATCCGTGGATAGATAATACGATAATAATATTAATAAAAACAGAGGAGTTAAACTCTCTCTCTCTCTCTCTCTCTCTCTCTCTCTCTCTTTCCTCCTCAAAGGTGTGCTGTGTGTGAGGCACCAGCTAATGTGATAGCAATTCACAGCCAGACCATTAATATCCCAAATTGTCCAACAGGATGGCTTCCAATATGGGAAGGTTACTCCTTTGCAATGGTAAGAGGCTGACAATTTTGACCAAGTATGGCAGTAAGGACATCATGAGATCAAAATCAAAGATTTAGTTCATGTTTATTATCTATCCATCTATCTATCCATCCATCCATCCTAGCAAACGGGGGCAGGTGCTGAAGGTACCGGACAACCCCTGGTCTCACCTGGATCCTGTCTGGAAGAATTCCGGAAGATTCCATTCATAGAGTGTCATGGTCGTGGCACCTGTAACTTCTATCCTGATTCCTACAGCTACTGGCTTGCATCACTTGACCCTAGCAGAATGTTCAGGTACACAAATTTAGAAGGTTAACGATATTTATTGAATTCGCTTTAGATTAAATGGGCGATTCTGAAATTTAAAGCATAGTTTTAAAAAGACTATTAAGTAAACAACATCAATGAACCTTTACCCTGTTTCTTGTTCTTCAGTATGCCTGTCCAACAGATAGCAAGAGATAAAGATATCATCAGCCGCTGTCGGGTCTGTATGAAGCAGTAGCCTTAAGGTCAGAGGTGACCTTGGTATGAGACTTGAACTATAAACTTCCACTTGTCAGTTCTCCATGACTTGTGTAACGTCGGTAGGATCCATGAAGTCAGCCCTCAAGTGTTTCAGCTGAGTAGTGATATGATACACCACCTGTCAAAAATGATTGATGGGTTTTTAATTAATGATCAGCGGCGGTTTCTTCATTAGGGCGATCGGGCGACGCACCACCAAAGTGTGAAAGGGACTTTTTCAATCACAATCTCATTCAACCACAGAGTTACGCTAGCAGTCACTCACTGTTGTTCTGCCTCTGGATATAGTCCAATCAGCGCCAAGTCACGTTCTGTGGAGTACCGCCTCTTTTTGGGCGATTTCACTATGGCCGAAAATCGGCCAGAGTGTTCCCATAGACTTACATTCAAAGATTTTTATTTTTTTTTAACTGCAGGCACTGCAATGCATTCTCTATGGGTTCCGGGAAGGCTCGCACTAACGTGCTTTCGTCATCATACGTAACCTTAACTTGTGCAGCGATTGGTGGAAACAAATATACCTCTAATAATATTTGTGACATCCAATAATTTCCTCAGTGCATAACTTACATTTCACGGACATATTCTCCATCTGTAAATGTTAGAAAGTCAATATTTCCAGTTTGCTTTCATGAGTGGGCGAGCTTTCTGCAAGCTAAACTTCCGTGAACGAGCGCCGCCGCGTGCATGCGCGCCGAACAGACGGAGCACAATAGAATAGGAGCGCAATTATTCTGACTATTTATACATTAGCACTAAATTATAAATATATTTAGCTAAAATATTTGTTGTTGAATATTTGTTGTTGTTGGTGAACATAAATGTGCTAGAGAATTTCAAACCTACGTGTGTATTTTTATGATATTAGCTTTGTTTTTGTTTTTTGTTTTTTTTAAGTTTAGTAAATTTAACTACTTCTTTAAAAAGCATTATTTTGTTTTTAGATTGTAATGTTGCAATGTTAGAATGTAATGTGATTTGACCCCTTTTTTGGATAGACTGCAGATAGACAGCAAGGTTACACTATGTTTGTTTTTATAACCTTCAATATGAACATTGTTTGTAGGACAATATTGATCAGTATATTAAATATATAGAAAAAAATTAAATACAGTTTTTTTTTATTCAAATAGAAAAATAATAATTAAATACACAGATTATACCATACATCACCATTTAGCCCAAAAATTCAGATTTATTTGGCAATTGGCTATTTCCCAACCCTACCGGCTGAAGTTTTAGCTAAACTTTAGGCTAATGATAGCTACATTATTATCACTGTTAAATTGTTATTTAACAATTAGCCTACATTCAGTCCTGGATTAATAATTCAGTTTGTTGAATTCACCAGCCGCCACTGTTAATGATGATTGATGGGTTGACCTTTTGACCTTAATTTAATAAAAAAAATAGAGATTAGTTCATTTTTTAGAACCGCGTGTGTGTGTGCGCGCGCAAAACAGCTTAGAAATGATATTAAATCATTTATTGATTTAATAAATTTTTGAAAATGTACAAATGTAGTTTTCTGTGATGGTCGTGTTTAGGTGTACGGGATAGAATATGCAGTTACAGTACAAAAATAATTATGGCTCCCGTCATAAAAATTGAAACCCCGCATGGACAAAACAATGCTGATTGAATCTTTTCATATAAATGAGATGTAAGACGACTAAGTACAGTTTTTCAACAATCTAAAGTTTTTGAACAGACATTGTTTAATTATACTTTAGGTCACCGTTAAACAAAATCATTACAGTAATCTTCTTAAAGATAAATAGAAGATGCGTATGTATTCAAACTTTAAAGATTTAAACAATCTTTCATTTTAAAAGATCATATTTAAACTTTTACGATTATGCTTTGAAATAAATTTAGTACGAACAAAACTTTGGCTCTGGAAAGGCGTTAGCAGACTAACATTACATATGCTGTGACATGATGCACAGAGGCTCATCTGGTCCGCAGGCTATACGAATACAATACATCCCATTGTACAAGGTCGTTCACAGGTCACCATTGAGTATTTTAAACATAGGGTGTTTTTCAGGATACACACATTAGTGCAATTGCTGTGTGTTGCGATTGATTTATTTTATACAAAGACATGTTCACGGCTGGATACAGACATCTATATGTTAGGAACTTTAATTTAAACTACATTTTAATACTTTGAAATAAATGTAGCACTAACAAACTTACACAATGTTTCACCAGTCAACCTGGTGTGGGAAACACTTCTGGAAACACTCTGAAATTTTATATTTAACTCATTGGATTTTTGTGATCCCATTCATACGTTGTATGTTAGGAGCTACTTCAACTCTCTAAAAATGCAAGATTGATTTTATTTATTCATCTAAAACTAAAATAATTGGTTCAGTAAGATATTTATATTATATATTTTATTTTACAAGCATTTCATTTATATACTTTTAAAGAACAGAATGTTTTTCAACTTTAGTTAAATTAGCAAGATATTTATTTTATATTATATTTTATATATTTATTTTATACAAATTTCATTTACACTTTTAAGGAAAAGAATGTTTTTCAACTTTAGTTAGTGTGATATATACAGCATTATTAGAAAAACTTTTTCTCACTTCCACTGTTCCCTCTGGAATGTGGATGAAGCCTGCATGTGACACGCATCCTGATATCTATAACTTCCACTATACCCTTATACTCTGACTTTATAACCGGGCCAAAGTTCAAATATTAAACAATACATACCCTTATACTCACAAGGTCATACACATATTATCCAATTATCCTTTTATTCAATTATCCTATTATTCAATTACACACAAGGTCACCGCTAGGGCAAGGGCAGGTCAAGGGCGGATCAAGGTCAACCCAAGGACAGGGGGGAGGGGCAAGGTCAAAAGGTCAACCCATCAATCATCATTAATTAAAACCCATCAATCATTTTTGACAGGTGGTGTATCATATCACTACTCAGCTGGAAACAACTGGTTATGAGTGACTTGTCATTATGTTCCTTGTGAACCAGTCAACGAGTGGAATGATACAGTTACGGGTGGAGCAACTGGTCATTTTTAAACACATTTCACCCAATCTGAACTTTTAAGGCTGGAATACACTGCACGACTTTTGCTCAGATTTTTGCCCCGATTTGCAGTTTAGATGAGTCGACAATAGTTGCCGAAAGTCTGCGCCAGTCTGCAGATTGGAGTTGACGAATTTGCGTACTGTATGATAGGCACAGACTTTTTAGCTTCAGAATATGATTCCATTTAGTCGGAGGCTATCAAAACACGAGCCGATTTTAGAACGCATATCTTAGCGTATGACGCGTCGCTACTGAAACCGAAGCTGTCCTCTATATACCAGTGTTGCAATACAAATACAATAACAATACAAAAGTGAATTAAAGGGATAGTTCACTTTGAAATAAATTTTTGGTATGTTTTAGCTTACCTCAAGGGCATCCAAGATGTAGGTGTCTTTTTTTCCGCAGTAGTTTCAATTTTGATATTTTTAGGTCAAACCGTTCTTGTCTGTCAGTCATATAATGCAGGTCGATGGTCACTGTCTCAAATAGACACAGAGCGAAACAAGCGGTTTGTGTGAGAAAATGAACAGTATTTATATCGTTTTTACCTCTTATACGCAGCCATGTCCAAGTGATCTGATCTGACGTGTACGCAGACTGGTGCATAGATATATACACTAGATGTCGCCTTAAATACATTCGTTCCAATGAACTGCCGTAGACAAGGCGACATCTAGTGTGTATATGTCTATGCACCAGTCTGCGTACACGTCAGATCAGATCACTTGGACATGGCTGCGTATAAGTGGTAAAAACGATATAAATACTGTTCGTTTTCTCACACAAACCGCTTGTTTCGCTCTGTGTCTAGTCTTAGGCCATCAATGTGTACTTACGATGGGGAATTGTTTAATTTGGACGACGGGGAATTGTTTTAATTTGGACTCTGTGCTTGCTCTTTGAGACAGTGACCATAGACCTGCATTATATGACTGACAGACAAGAACGGTTTGACCTAAAAATATCAAAATTGAAACTACTTCGGAAAAAAAGACACCTACATCTTGGATGCCCTTGAGGTAAGCTAAAACATACCAAAAATTAATTTCAAAGTGAACTATCCCTTTAACAGAACATGCGTAACAAATTAGCCTCAATATGTGACTAAAATAAAACAAGAATCACCTCTAACTCGCGTCTACCCACCCAAGGCTGCATCCAAAGTTTTTTCTTGCTACAACAGTTGTTTAAACTGTCATGCGTCTTCTAGCAACGTGTGTTTCTGTGCGAGTTTGTTGTGTTCGAATGACTTGGAAGTCTGGTAGTGCATGATCCTCAGCCGTTTAGAGAATGAAGTCCAGTGTTTCTCTGTAACCCTTTACAAAGTCGTCAAGTTTATCATCATGCCTAATGTTTTAAAATCTGTTCAGAAAGTTGTGTAGTGTATTCCAACCTTTAGTTGATTCTAACTTTTTTAAGGAACAAAAAACAAACAAAACAATGGAAGTTCATTGTATTGGATTTGCTCTTTCCTAAATCCAAGGTACCAGCCCAGTGGGTACCAGCTAAGGATTCTTCAGTGTCCCCCCCCATGCATTGAGAGACATGCACTCAGTGAATAATAGTTTGAGCTCAGGTTGCTCATATTGAGCATAAACTGTATATTTAATTCAGTATTTAAAATGAATTGAAACAGAATAGGTAATCTACACTTTAGCAATGCTACTGAGAAATAGTTTAGTAATTAAAGTTTAAATACCTACATTTTAATAGTTAACTATTACACATTAATGTCTTCCTGACTAACACTATAAACACATATTATCTTAATGTGTTACTAATTACTAATTTAATAAACAATAATGTGTAGAAAATAATTGTTAGTCTTCCAAGCTTAAAATGTATTTTATAATATACATCCTTTAAGGAATTGCCTAAATATCCTAAAATGAGGTAAATCCCTGCTCAAGTATTTTGGATGTTGGATCTATGATTTTCTGAATGCTTTAGTATACAAATACGTTGCTACTGTATATATACTTTGCTTTTGGAACTTTATTCAAGAAAAAAAGAAAAAAAATCATTCTCTGATTTGTTTGTGCAAAGCTTATTTGAAATTGCTTTTTGTGCTGAAGTTTTGCAAAATATATTTAAGCTTGTTCATATTTAACTCTGAATGACTCAGAGTTAATGGTGCTATTAGGAAAAGAAACTTGAGAAACATTGAGAGAAAAAGTGTGTACATAGTCATTACAGTATGTGAATTCACGGGACGCTCATCATAGCATAGCATTAAGGCGATTTCCTGATGACTCATATTCAATTTAAACAGAAATTGTAATGAACATGTAAAAGCGTATCAATGCCAAATCCTTTGAGTGGTCTTAATATACAGAAAATATGAAAACTGCCTTCATTGTATAATCTGCTTTGTTGCAGGTCTGTCGCGCTCAGTCGGGTGTATATTTCTTGTCTTTTGTACTGAATGCTAGAAACCTGAATTGGCCAAACGTGTGATTTGTGTGTCCATATGAATCACAAACATGTGTTTTGCAGTTTCATAATTGCAACTAAAAACATGATTGCACACATTTAGTTTTGAAGTTAATGGTCTCTTTTTTTTTGACTGCAGTGTTTAATAGCTCGAGAACTGTATAATTGCAAATGCTGTAATGGTTTTTGGTCCAAAACAATGTGTATATATTGAATATTTCTGTAGAAAATGTATAGGATAACAATCTCAGTTCCAAGTTTTAATTGGCCTATGACACTTTTTTGTCCCCTTAATTCAGTCCATAAATAATGATTATTGTGTTTGGATGTGTAGTAACATTGCACTAATTGAATAAATCTTTTGGATGAAGATGTAGATCTATCTATCTATCTATCTATCTATCTATCTATCTATCTATCTATCTATCTATCTATCTATCTATCTATCTATCTATCTATCTATCTATCTATCTATCTATCTATCTATCTATCTATCTATCTATCTATCTATCTATCTATCTGTCTGTCTGTCTGTCTATCTGTCTGTCTGTCTGTCTGTCTGTTTTATGTAACCTGGTTTTGAGATTTGTTTGTTTTACTGTAAGTCATGACTACTTAAGGCTGACCACAAGATGTCAGGGCAGAATCTCTTTTTGAATGCCTAATGCAAATGTTTTTGTGTTGCCTTTCACTATATGATTTTGAATTTGGCTTTGAAAAGTCTCTATAAACGTTTATTATCAAAATGCACTCGTTTGTGTAGTAGGTGGTGATCTCTTAAGGAAATCACTTACAGTAAAGCAGTACTGGAACGTCACCTCACACTCAAAAGCACGTAATGTTGAACGAAAAATGGTCAGAAATCCAAATAAATTCACATTTCTGAAGGCAATCTGAAAGAGAAAAGAACATTGGCTTCATATAACACAAAATGGCTTCATATAAGCAAAAGCAACGGTTGTCTTTGTGTCCTCTACTGTAAATACTTATTACGTTTGGGCTTTGATTTATATATCACACCTGTCACTTTATCTTTCATCAATGCTTTGAATCTCATATTCAGAATTCACAAACTATTCAATTCATTCATTTATCTTTTCAAAGGGAATGGAATATGTCCTCAACAGCACAAACGCACTTACGTCTTGTGTTAACACTTCAAGAAAAGACACATTAAACTCTTCACTCAGAATCAATTAAGTTAATAAACCTTTTATCCTTCTCTTCTGCCGTGGCGTGCGCTTCAGAGCGAGGGAGACGCAAACCCAGGCATTTCTCTGTTGTATTTGTTTTAGATTAGCTGAACAAACCCAAATCCAAGTCTCTAATGTTTTTATTGTAGCTCCCATTGTCAAGTCGCAATTCGTTCATTTGCCTTATCTTAATGAGAGTGTCTCCCATTAGTGTGGGACCAGAAGAATTTTAATGCTTTATGACTTCACAATCCGCCATCACCCAGCAACCTGGGCAGCTGTCAGTCAATAATACGAGCAGAGGGAGAGTTTAAAAAGAGCGCTTGGGATTTCCAAGGATCCAGAAACGTAACCACAGCTCTGAAGAGACACTCCGTGAGAGGAAAACAGAGGTTTGAGATGAGACTGTGTGAGTTGCAGTGTTATTTGGCCCTGTTGGGTCTGTCTCTTGTGCTGTGTGGTCGCAGTGCGAACTCCCATCTAGAACAGGACCTGGACTTCCGCCATCGCAGACTTCTGCAGAGGGCAAAAGCGATTGGACAGGCTACACAGGTGAGTCTCGAAAGCGCATTGACATTGAGTGGCCCAGCTAACAGGGAACGTTATCAGAACTTAATGACAAATTTCACTCAAAATCTTCCGGAATGTTCATTCTAAGTTATCTGGTCTTTAGTAACATTTTCAAAACAGAACAAAAATATTATTTATACATTATTCATGGAATGTTTTTCTGAGACATTTCATTTGGACATTAGTCTGTTTTTTTATTTTTATTACACTACTTGTTACTTTTTTCAGATGGTGCAGAGAACTTTCAAATGTTACGTTCCATAATACTTGCAAAATGATCAAATAATCTTGTTCAAATAACCCAAAAATAATAATGTAATGTTTTTTACGTTCTGAGAACTTAATGGGAACATACAGCAAAATGTTCCTAGGACATCTTTTTGTTAGCTGGGAACGCATATTTTTACCATCTGTTCAAATTAGTTATATTTTTACATTATCTGCATGTTCAGTGCTGCCATCCCACACTCAAATATGTAACTTGCGTTACATTCCAATATCAATTTAGACTTTTTTTTTTTCTAAATACACATAAATGGATAGTTTACCCCCCAAAATTGTAGTTTACTCACTCTCATGTCATTCCAAACCTGTACCGACTGGCTTTCTTCTGCGGAACACTAAAGAAGAAGAATATTTCAGCTGTTTTTGTCCATACATTGCAAGTCAATGGAGATCAAAACAACATTGGACCCCATTGACTTTTTATGGACAAAAAAACCCCCAATAACAACACTAAGGTCTTTTTCAAAATATGCTTTGTTCTGCAGAAGAAAAAAAATGATATATATATATGTATAGGCTATATATATATATTTAAAACAGTAGGCTAAATAATGACAGTTTCATAGTTACATTTTTCAGTTTCAGATTGTTGAAATGTTCAGTTTGTTTAATGTTCTAGTTAATTCTACTTTTAATAGATGTTTAAATGGGAAATTACTTTTACCCCTTCTAATTCTATAGGAAGACATCATTACTTCCATTCTCTCTCTCCTTTTCCTTCACTCACACACACATTTCTAAATGACCCTCTGTTTTTCTCATTTACATCTTGCCAAGTAAATGCATTATCTTTTACTATACAGGAACTTTGAGTTAATGGAATACAATTAGCTCTAATCAAAAAGCACATTCCCCAATAAATACAAAATGGCTTTTCTGCGTTTTCTCATACGTTAATCTAAATGAATGCACACCATTAGCTTTACTAGACAGTGTTTATTATCCAAACAAAAGGGAAAGTGAGGGGGTGACTTAAATGTTGAATGAACTTAAATGTTGATCCCATCATATGTTTTCCCAGGACTGGACCAAGAAAGACATCGAAGAACTCCTTTCCCTGCTCTCCATGCCTGAAATGGAGATGCGTGAGAATGATATTTCAACGGTGGACGAAAACGAGGGCCTACGTGTGGAGCTAGAACGTTCGGCAGAGAGCTCGAACCACATTCCCGCTCGGGAACGTAAAGCGGGATGCAAAAACTTCTACTGGAAGGGCTTCACTTCCTGCTGAGGCCCTCACTTGAAGTTGCCAATTAACTTCTCAAATCTCTTGATAATAACAGCTGTGGTCAAATCACCAGTTAATTGGTTCTGTCAGTCAATCGACTGGAAGTTAATAAAGAATAAAATAAAGAATAAAAATAAAAGGGCTTTTTTTTGTGGTGGATGATGTGTATATGATGATGAGGTATGCATTATATGCTGTCTTTTCTTTGAACTATTTGTGCAGGGAACATTAGCATTAATGATGTGTGTGTGTGTGTGTGTGTGTGAGAGAGAGAGAGAGAGAGTGAGAGTGATGTCACAGTGGTGATTAGTGGTAATTAACAGGCATTAAGGATTATTTCGATCATTTCTGTTTATCATGGTGAGAGGCACGAGTCGCACGACAATGACAAAGGAGTGAAAACAAAACATTCTCTTCTGATTGCTTGTGGACACCGGCTAACAGGGGATGTTCCCACAACTTTCACTAATGTTTTGTAAAGGTTATGTAAATGTTAAGATAAAATGTTCTTTAAATAACATTTACTCTATAGGCTAGTGTGTTCTTAGTAATATTTGATAGCTATGCAATTATGATGTTGCGAGAAATGTTCTTAGAACAACATTTCCAGAACAACATTTCCAGAACATCCTTATGATGTTATTTGTAGGCTACTTGACGGTTGTTAATGTTTAAGTTATTGGAATATTACAAATAAACGTTCAGAGAATGTTTTATATTGTGAAAAAAATAACATTATCTTTTTTTACCACGACAAGATAACCGGACATGTTAACGTTAAACATTAAAAATCACTGTTCCCACAACTTTTTTTAGAACATAAATGTGTTAGCTGGGGTCCACCTTTCCGTCAGTAAGATCCGGACGAGCACGCATGACTGATGGAACATCTTTGAAGAGAACAAATAATTCACACGGATCATTTGCAGTTGGTTCCCTCTCGCGCGCGCGCTCCAGTTTGATGTGTTCTTCATTAGCGTGTTATTGCATGTGAAAACACACACTGCTCCATGACTCGAGCTCTGTCCCTTCAGGCTCGCGCACGAACGCGCAGACAGGGTGGAAAAAGCTGTTAGGCAGTTGTAATTGTTATTTAATTATGGCCCTGAAAGGACCGCAAATATTTCAACACATCTGGACTGTTTGATTAGCAAGCCTGAGAAGAGACTTTCCGTCATGCATAAACGGCTCTCTGCTGTGTTTACCGAGTACACACATTTTCTCAAGTGTGTGTGGATGTGTGTGTATAGCCTACACGTCATGCTCATTTTACTTGCATTAGAATAACCATATGGTATGTGTGCTTATGTGAAATGTTCTATACTTACTTGTTTGAGCCAATTAGGAGAAACAAAGTTTTTCTCATATGAAAAAATCCTACGGAAATATATCTTAAATTCCTATAGTGAGAATGAGATCAAATGGAAAGCAAGTGAGACTTTTAAGTCTCCTGCTTCTCAGATGTTTCTCCCGAGTAAATGACCCCTGTAATCACAATAATGTCTCAAACTGTGCTCAGATGTCATAATCTGCAAAGTTCTGGAATATGAACTCAAATATTTCTCATCAAATTCTATATAGCCTATATTATAACTTATAGCCTATATTATATCCATAATTACAAGTTTTTACTATATATATATATATATATATATATATATATATATATATATAATTTTATAATTGTAATAGTTTTTATGATTTTTTTTATGGAAAAAGTCTCCAAAACTATAAAAGAGCAATAATATTTTCCTCTACTATAGGAAGGAAAGATTAGCAATAATATCTCTCTCATGCACACATGCACCCACACAAGGATTTTCCATGTTATTCCTTCATAATTCCCCTCATCCAGCTAAAACAAAACACAAATATCAGACAATCCTTCTGTTATGAGGAAAACAATAGGCCCAAAGCATGAATTGAGTGTATCTTCACTGTCCACACAGCTCTAGCAAAGCCAGTGACGTGTCACGCTCTCCAAACAAAAGACTCATCATTCACGACCTTCTGCATGTGAAAAATAAGTGATGAGAAAGAGGCACACAGCCAAAGTCATTCCAATTCATTGCAATGCAGCTTATATATGGTATTTTGTTACTTAACAATTCTTTAATTTTAATCTGGTCAGATGGAGATACACTAGCCAGTAGCCACTGTATCTACAGCTGTCAATCAAAACAATTAGTTGTGCTACATTGAACGTGATGAGTCATCGTGTCAGCTGGTTAATTTCTCTTTTTCAGCACTCACTGCCTGCCTGCCCACAACATACTGTTATTTCTCATGGAGACATACTTCATTTGGTTTATGTTGAGCTCAAATATTTGCAAATGTTGACGCAAATGTTGAGCAATGTGATGCTGCCAAACTGTTGTTAAAAAACTATTTTAAATCTGCTTTTGAGAGACAGTTAAAGAAAACCTTTTTTTTTGTTTTTGTTTTTTTTGTTTGTTGTTGTTGCTCAAGCTCATATTTGTGTTATGAGGACAAAATTAGCCAGAAGTTCTAAAATCTAAAATCTGTCAAAACCTCTTTTGGGAATTTAAATACGTTTTATTGTTTTATTATGCTAAAATAAAAGGTGAGTAATATATAAAATATGAATATATATATACACGTGAAACTAAAAAAAAATTTGAATATCTTGCAAAAGTGATAATTTTGATGATTATGGCTTACAGCTTATGAAACCCCCAAATTAAATTTAAATCGGCCCTCTGAAAAGTATGTTTATAGTTCTAGTTATATACTAAATATATTAGTTTACTGAAATACACAAACTTTTGCACGATATTCTAATTTTGCGAGTTTCACCTATATATATACACTCACCTAAAGGATTATTAGGAACACCATACTAATACTGTGTTTGACCCCCTTTCGCCTTCAGAACTGCCTTAATTCTACGTGGCATTGATTCAACAAGGTGCTGAAAGCATTCTTTAGAAATGTTGGCACATCTTGCAGTTGATGGAGATTTGTGGGATGGTTCATTATCCTGCTGGAAGTAGCCATCAGAGGATGGGTACATGGTGGTCATAAAGGGATGGACATGGTCAGAAACAATGCTCAGGTAGGCCGTGGCATTTAACGATGCCCAATTGGCACTAAGGGGCCTAAAGTGTGCCAAGAAAACATCCCCCACACCATTACACCACCACCACCAGCCTGCACAGTGGTAACAAGGCATGATGGATCCATGTTCTCATTCTGTTTACGCCAAATTCTGACTCTACCATCTGAATGTCTCAACAGAAATCGAGACTTATCAGACCAGGCAACATTTTTCCAGTCTTCAACTGTCCAATTTTGGTGAGCTCGTGCAAATTGTAGCCTCATTTTCCTATTTGTAGTGGAGATGAGTGGTACCCGGTGGGGTCTTCTGCTGTTCCGCTCCCATCCGCCTCAAGGTTGTGCGTGTTGTGGCTTCACAAATGCTTTGCTGCATACCTCGGTTGTAACGAGTGGTTATTTCAGTCAAAGTTGCTCTTCTATCAGCTTGAATCAGTCGGCCCATTCTCCTCTGACCTCTAGCATCAACAAGGCATTTTCGCCCACAGGACTGCCGCATACTGGATGTTTTTCCCTTTTCACACCATTCTTTGTAAACCCTAGAAATGGTTGTGCGTGAAAATCCCAGTAACTGAGCAGATTGTGAAATACTCAGACCGGCCCGTCTGGCACCAACAACCATGCCACGCTCAAAATTGCTTAAATCACCTTTCTTTCCCATTCTGACATTCAGTTTGGTGTTCAGGAGATTGTCTTGACCAGGACCACACCCCTAAATGCATTGAAGCAACTGCCATGTGATTGGTTGATTAGATAATTGCATTAATGAGAAATTGAACAGGTGTTCCTAATAATCCTTTAGGTGAGTGTATATATATATATATATATATATATATATATATATATATATATATATATTTATATATGAACTGTTTACAGCTGCCAAACAACATAACTTTAACATTAAAGTTTAAGACAACATAACATAAAATGCAGGTATATTTATTCCCTTTTTACAATTCAGAGCTAGTCTGTAGTACTTGTGTCAGGGTGTGGTGTCGGTTGAAGAAGACAAAGAGGCCAATGGCTCCAATACACACGTTTTACTAATCACTTAGATAGGCAAATACAGGCAGAAGGTTTACAAACACCAAACTCGACGTAACTATGACTATGACAAACCATAGACGAGAACGGACCAAGACTGACTGAACAGAGGGAACTAAATACAGACACTGATGAACATAAACCAGGTGACACAGATGAACACTAATTAACAGAACACAGGTGATGAAGGTGTTTGACAAGACACAGGTGATGAAGATGAACTATTGATAACAGAAGACAAGTCCGATGAAAAAACAAACTAAACAGAACACAACAGTGACATTACTCCCCCCTCGCGCCGCAGAAGGACCAAGGCGGAGCAGGTGGCCAGGGCGGATCAGGCAGTGCAGGCGGCCAGGGTGGAGCCGACGGAGGGAGGAGCCATGGTGGAGACAGGGCTGACGACTCCAGGGGGCCGACTGATGGAGGCGAGGCAGGTGGTTGAGGATACCAAGGTGGAGACGTAGCGCAGACGAGACGCTGAGGGACTGGGAGGACATGGCGACATCGACGGCTCCGGCGACCGAGGCTCAGGCGGGGATCCAGAAGATCACGGCGGAGCCTGAGTGACTGAGGACCAAGGTGAAGACTGAGGGAGTGAGGAGCCCAACAGAGCTAGAGGGATGGATGGACGAGGCGAAGCCAGAGGAAAGGAATCCCGAGGCGAGGGCAGGGCGAGGAATGACCAAGGCGAAACCGGGGGGATGAGGGAGCCAGGTGGAGCTGGTGGGCTGATGGGCCATGGCGGAGGTGAGGGAGGTAAGAGCCATGGTGGAGGTAATGTACTGACAGGCTGAATCAGAGTCCAAGTAGAGGAGGTTGGAGGCGGAGACCGGGGATCCACCGACCCTGCTGGAGTTGGTGGAAGGCAGACCCACGGCGACTCCACCTCCTCAAAGGTGGATAGAGGAGCCAAAGGGGCTGACAGGCAGTGGAGGAGGAAAGGTAGAGAGGAGGCAGATGGGAGGAGGTGGGAGAGGGAGGCTGGGTGGGAGTTCAGGCTCTGGGGTGGTGACAGGCTCAGGGCTGGGCAGAACCATTGGCAAAAAAGTATCTGGACTGGACGGGACCAGCAGTGAAGAAGGCTCTGGGCTGGACGGAACCAGCGGTGAAATAGTCTCTGGGTTGGACAGGACCAGCGGCAAAAAAGTCTCTGGGCTGGACGGAACCAGCAGTGAAGAAGGCTCTGGGCTGGGCGGAACCAGCAGTGAAATAGTCTCTGGGCTGGACAGGACCAGCGGCAAAAAAGTCTCTGGGCTGGACGGAACCAGCAGTGAAGAAGGCTCTGGGCTAGAACGGACCAGCGGCGAAGAAGGCTCTGGGCTGGACGGGACCAACGGCGAAGGAAGCTCTGGGCTGGACGGGACCAGCGGCGAAGGAAGCTCTGTGGGTATGCCGTTAACAGTCCCTGGCTCGGCGGGCATGACGTGAACAGTCTCTGGCTTGGCGGGCATGACGTGAACAGTCTCTGGATCGGCGGGCATGACGTGATGCGCAGGCTCGGCAGGACTGGCGTGAAGTGCAGGCTCGGCATGAAAATCAATCAAATTCACCTCGTCCGGGCTCTGGACGAGGACCAGCGGTGATGGTGGTTGAGTGGCTGCTTCATTATCCGCCTTACCCACAGTGAAGGCAGACCCATTCAACAACAGCACCTGATCAAGGTATTGAGCGAATGAACCTGGTGTAGCAGCTGAAGTTGGCTGGTAAAGAGGAGTGTCCATTCCAAGCTCGAACACGTTCTTAAGGACGTCCTCTGTCCAGGTGAGCTGGTGTGAGATCTCCAGGAACTCCCTCACATATTCCTCGATAGGGCGGCCATCCTGAAAAAAGGTCAAAATGCGATCGGTCGAAGTGAGATGGGTGCGGGAAATACCCATTTTAAATGTTATGGTCCGTTCTTCTGTCAGATTGTGGTGTCGGTTGAAGAAGACAAAGAGGCCAATGGCTCCAATACATACATTTTACTAATCACTTAGATAGGCAAATACAGGCAGAAGGTTTACAAACACCAAACTCGACGTGACTCTGACTCTGACTCTGACAAACCATTGACAAGACACAGGTGATGAAGATGAACTAATGATAACAGAAGACAAGTCCGATGAAAAAACAAACTAAACAGAACACAACAGTGACAACTTGTTATTAACTGTATTTAAATATTTTAATTTAATAATAATTAGTGAATAATAATAATTATTATTATAATTATTATTCATAAAATAATTGTATTTTATAATTAACAACAATAATAATAACTGTTCAAAACATTACAGAAGTTTATAGTATGTCCTAAATATATAGATAAATGTGCATGTATAAGTGAGTGTGAATATGTAGGCCTACATGAGGACATAATAGTCAGTGAACGATGCAGGCAATCATCAAATAATTATTCAAACAACACAAATCACAATCACTCATCCGTTTCAGAGGAAAACAGCACGGCCTCTTAAACACAGTGGTGTGTGCGCTTAAGTGTTTATGTGTG
Source organism: Leuciscus leuciscus (assembly GCF_965113295.1). Taxonomy (NCBI): domain Eukaryota; kingdom Metazoa; phylum Chordata; class Actinopteri; order Cypriniformes; family Leuciscidae; genus Leuciscus; species Leuciscus leuciscus. The sequence continues at coordinate 28,157,150 of NC_138733.1, forward strand.
CTTTGAGAAGACCAGCATGCCGTCTGCACACACTGAGCTGGTCCATTAGCCTTTGAGGCCTTAAACACTCCCTACCATTCATCTCATAAACTCCATTTAACATTCTCCCCACTGCTAGGCCACCTATAAAGATCTCTTTAGCATGTGTGTTGTGTATGTTTTCATATGCTCTGATGCTGATGGAAGCTGACTGAACTGATGACAGACCATGGCTTTGTCAAACGGTCTATTACATGATCACACAGCTAATACTGAGATCATACACACACACACACACACACACACACACACACACACACACACACACACACACACACACACACACACACACACACACACACACACACACACACACACACACACACACACACACACACACACACACACACACACACACACACACTGGCAACTGATTTGATAAATAAAGTATGAATGAAATTGTATGTAATATATTTTATAGATAGATAGATAGATAGATCCACAGCTCATGCGTCTGGAGTATAAGGTTTCATGGAAAGACATTTTTATAGTGTTTCCTCAGCAGAACAATCCGAAAACACATTAAATAACAGTGGTACAACTCACAGAGATGTTGCCAAAGGTTTTGGGACGTCTGCCTTTACATGCACATGAATTTTAATGACATACCATTCTTAATCTGTAGGGTTTACTGTAATATGGAGTTGGTCCACCCTTTGCATCTATAACAGCTTCAACTCTTCTGTGAAGGCTTTCCACAAGGTTTAGGAGTGTGTTTATGGGAAGTTTTGATCATTCTTCTAGAAGCGCATTTGTGAGGTCAGGCACGTTAGACGAGAAGGTCTGGCTCGCAGTCTCCGCTCTAATTCGTCACAATGGTGTTCTATCGGGTTGAGGTCAGGTTGAGGTTGAGGTTGAGGTCAGGACTCTGTGCGTGCCAGTCAAGTTCCTCCACACCTCGCACATCCATGTCTTTATTGACCTTGCTTTGTGCGCTGGTGAGCAGTCATTTTTTAATAGGAAGGGGCCATCCAGAAACTGTTCCCACAAAGTTGGGAGCATGAAATTGTCCAAAATGTCTTGGTGTGCTGAAGCATTAAGAGTTCCTTTCACTGGAACTAAGGGTCCAAGCCCAACCCCTGAAAAACAACCCCACACCATAATCCCCCCTCCACCAACCTTTACACTTGGCACAGTGCAGTCAGGCAAGTACCGTTCTCCTGGCAACCGCTAAAACCAGACTCACCCATCGGATTGCCAGACAGAGAAGCGTGATTCGTCACTCCAGAGAACACGTCTCCACTGCTCTAGAGTCCAGTGGCGGCATGCTTTACACCATTGCATCCAACCCTTTGCATAGCACTTGGTGAGGTAGGGTTGGATGCAGCTGCTCGGCCATGGAAACCCATTCCATGAAGATCTCTATGCACTGTTTTTGAGCTAATCTGAAGGCCACACAAAGTTTGGAGGTCTGTAGCTATTGACTCTGCAGAAAGTTGGCGACTTCTGCTCAGTTGACCATGGAATATTTAGTGAGGAAATTTCACAAATGGACTTATTGCAGAGGTGGCAACCTATCCTGGTATACCAGGCTTGAATTCACTGAGCTCCTGAGAGAGATCCATTCTTTCACAAATATTTGTAGAAGAAGTCTGCATGCCTAGGTGCTTGATTTTATACAACTGTGGCCATGGAAGTCATTGGAACACCTGAATTCAGTGATTTGGAGGGGTGTCCCAATACTTTTGGCTAGTGTATATAGGCTAGCAATATAGGCTAGTGTATGTCTATCCCTCACACCCTCGCTTTCATTCCCATTAAAAATCAAAGATGGCGCTGCTGTGAATGAGGTCTATTCCTCATTCGTTTTTATGAAATCACATCCAATGTAGACTGCAAACTCCCATTCTCAACTCAGATAAAATATGATTTATTTTGGCGTGAGGCTGAATATTCATCACAGGTGCAGAACCACAGCAGACAGCGGAGCACACTGGTACGTGCATGGTTTCTATCATAATTGTTGTGTTTTATCTGCATTACACAAGAGACCTTCAATTCTGCATCTTATTTGAAAGTTTTCTACCACAGCAAAGTTCTAATGAGGTCCTGTATCTACTAAGAAATTGTTCAGCGCAAGGCAGTGAAAAGAGTCGCCTCCCAGTCATTTTACACTGACATTAAATTAACTTCATTACCAGCACACTGCACCATCAGCAGGGAAACAACATTAGAGAAATGAGCCAGCACAAATATGTCCACTTCTGCCTCCAAATCCCCATTTAAACTCGCTTAAAGTGATCACACGGCTAGTTCTTCCTCCTCTGTGACTCATAGGCTTCAGAAAATTACTGTAGGACAAACCGAAGCCAGACTGTACAGTCAACTGCTTTTGCTGTAAAACTGCAATATGTTTGCTGCCATCATTAAAACCCTTTGGAGGGACTCCTCTATTGTGTTGTGATGTTTCTGTTTGGAAAAATTGGGTCATTGAGGGTCAGACTATTTGGCTCAGTTCTTCTGTCATGACATGATAATCCAATCCATAATAAATATTTATTTAAATCATAAAGAAAAGAAATTAACCAGATATAATATTCATGAATATTGTTGAATATTGTTTAATATGTCAACATTAAACAATGTTTCATAATTCATAATATTGTTTTTTCTAGTTCTAATTAGTTGGTGCATTCACATGTTTTTATTTGTCAAATGTCTTTCTCAGAGATACTTTGCTGCTGTGTCGTGTTGCCATGTGATGAGCTCACATTTTTAATGTTGTTTAACATGTTATTTTCTCACACATTGCCCGTTAAATTTCTCAGATACATTTTTTATAAACATTATCATGCTGGTGCAAGTATAGTTAACGCTGCGGTGTGTCATCGTTAAAATTTTGAATTACTCAGTGAAGGCTATTATATTTAACATATATCTTATGTTTTTATTTTGGTGCTCTGAGGCTGTGAAATAAAGTGTCTGTGTTATTTTCTTCATCTTCACACCAAAAGATTAAACTCATTAAATCACAGATGCTTGAAGCAGACTTGATGACTACATCCATGTTAAAATATTCTGTTGTGAAACCCATCATACTGTCATATGGGAAAGCTAGTTTGACTATTTGGAAAAGGAGATATAGAAAGAGCGAGGGACGGAGGGAGGGAGATCACCTGACCTTCATTGAGTAGATACTGTATTTTCTGCCTTCAAACCATTCTAAATACAGTTTGAAGTGTGTCACATCTCTCATTTCCATAAAGATCAGACATGTATACTACAGGCAGACAGATGCATTAACATACAGCCTGTTCGGTCAGTGGGTGGTTCACTGATACCCCTTTTCCACCAAGGCAGTGCTGGTGCCGGTTCGGAGCCGGTGCCTACTCGCGAACCAGTTCTTTGTGTTTCGACAGCCAAAGAACCGGTTCTCGGCCAGGAAAATTGGTTCCAAAGCGGCACCAACTCTTTGCTGGACTAGAACCGTTCTTTTATCACGTCATGCTTGCGTCGGGGGCTGGGGGCGGGGTTATTGTCGAACTTCTCGAACGTAACCTCCGTCTATAGTAATCCAGACGAGCAGCACAAATGTGTTCTAAACGTCTTCTTCTGACCCCAATATAGGATCGCAAAGCCAGGAGAAACATTTGCAGAAAGACGATGTAGTCCGCCATTGTAATTGTTGTGCTTGAAGTTGGCACAAGTGTTTCTAGGAAAGCTAAGACGTAGCCTATGGCAACGTACACAGTGACGTAACGACGTCGTTCGCTGGGCTCTCTAGTCAGTGGAAAAACAAACCGGTTCTGAGAAGGTTCGCAAGTTGAACCAACTTTGAACCAGCACCAGTTCCGAACCAGTTCTTTTTTGGTGGAAAAGGGGTATGAGAGCCAAAGAAAAGCTAAGATGTGAGGGTATCAAGACATGAAATCGAATCCCTGTCCCTTTGGCGGTCATTCTGTGCCCTTTCTGTGCCCATAAAGTTCAGTATTAATTACAAGGTATTGCTACTGACCTATAAAGCCCTAAACGGCTTAGCTCCAGTCTATTTAACGGATCTTTTATCACCCTATAATCCATCGCGCTCTTTAAGATCACTAAATTCAAGGCTTTTGGTCATACCTAGGATATCCAGAACCACCAAAGGAGGGAGAGCATTCTCACATTTGGCTCCAAAACTCTGGAATAGTCTTCCTGATACTGTTCGTTGCTCAGACTCGCTCTCCCAGTTTAAAACTAGATTAAAGTCGCATCTCTTCAGCCAGGCATTCATATAATCCTACAGTTCAAACTACAATCCGGCCTCTAGCTCATAAATGCCAGAGGAGAACTGGCCCCCGACTGAGCCTGGGTTCTCCCAAGTTTTTTTTTTCTCCATTAGGTAACCTGATGGAGTTTTAGGACACCATTAGGTCACTTGATGAAGTTTTTCGGTTCCTTGCCACTGTTGCCTTTGGCTTGCTCAGTTGGGGATATTTTGGGGATATTTAATTTAATTTTATCAATCAATAAATTCCTCTTGAAACAAACTTTGTTGTATTATTTTAATTTAATACTGTGAAGCTGCTTTGATACAATCTGTATTGTGAAAAGCGCTATACAAATAAACTTGACTTGACTTGACTTGACTTTCGAAGTGAAACTCAACACTGCGTCTTGGATTGACACTATGGGGGAACGTTATCACCATAAACAGTGTCTGAACCATGTGTGTAAACACAACAATTTTATTGGCCTACGACAGTCTATGACGTCATACCGAAACACCCGTGATAATAAGAGGGCGCCTGCAATGTACATCATCAGCTTTTTTGTCTTCTGGAGCCGCTTGTTTTTATGCACATTTAAGATAAATGCTGGATGCACTCATTGTGTTGCATTCAGGGTAAGCCCATGTTCTTGCTTTATTGTCTCCTGGGGATATGGATTTGACGCCGGTGTTATACTACTAATAATAGTAATAATTAGTAGATTCTCTCGAAGTAGATTGGTCTCTCAGCCAAGATCCCATTGAAGTCGGATCCCTCCGACGAACGTCTCCATTCCCTCTTTCAGGGAACGTGGGTTACCATACGTAACCGAGACGTTATCACTATGTCTAGAGAGAAGTTTTTGATTAAGCCCGGTTCTGTGAGTCAAGTCTGCTCTGTTATGAAAGTAAAGTGCACTGAGTAAATGAATAAGCACGGAGTAGCTAAAAATAACTCTCTGTTTCCTGGTCTTCTGTACACACCACATCGGTCACGATGTTGATGTTCCCCATAGCATCAATCCAAGTGTCTCGTTCCCCTTCTCAGGGAACCATGGGACCTGAGACATTCAGTGTTTTGGATAGAGACCCCTAGATTTGTCTGCATTTAAGTGTACACTAGTTTAACATGTCTGTTAAGAACACAAAATGGAATTTGGAATGATGTCACAATGAGATTTCAGAATGCATTTGCTATAGCCTAGAAATCTAGATGCACCCAAAATGTATTTTGCAGCCAGGGTAGTCTAGCAACTCTCCATTGACTTTCGTGCTGGAAAAACCTAAATTGGGTCAGGCCAATCACGTATTGTATAGAGTAGGCTGGGCGGGCTTAACATAATGACGACAGAGTTGCGACGGTTCCCTGCTACTTGAAAACAAAGAAGAGCTGCTGCTGGAGAATAGTCTTTCGAATCGGCTTTGGCCGCGACTCTGGAGGACTTGGAGTTAAGTTTTTCTTTGAGAAAAGAGCAAAGAACGGCACTTAAGTCATTCTTAAAAAGGAAGATGTGCTCGTAGCCTACTTTTGCCGGCCAGATTCAAAAGTTGAATCTATCAACTGACGTTAGCTCCGCTGTTGGGAAAACGTTCTGGTTGGTTGAAGCGCTGTCCTATTGCACGCTGTCAATATTTATCCCGCCCCTCGGATTGAGCCGTGTCTATGGAGAGTTGCCAGACCTAACATCTTGATGTAGGTCTGGCTTGCAAGGCTACATTTGCTACGAATTGTTCTAAAACCCTGAAAACGGAATATGTAAATAAATATGAATCACATTTAATGAATATGTAAATCAAAAAAGGTGACAGTAGGAAGTGACATCATGTCAAACTGTGTCTGATTGTAGCGACTTCAAAAGGAACAAAACAAATTAAGCAATTAAGAAGTGAATGTGACAAAAAACTGATAGTTACATAATTTGTTAAACAAGCAAACTAGTTTTGGAGCTGTCGCCTGCTTAGCATGAATTCTGCATATGCATGAATAGAAACTGGTTACATTTTCATATTTCTGGTAGAGGAAAAAGAGATTTGATTTTATTTAAGCTGCATAAATGAATCACAGCGGTTAAATCGCAGCCGATTCTTTGTTGCAGAAACGGAGATGAAAAGTTTTGAAAGCAATTTATTTTTCAAGACGCTCAGATGATTTTGACCTGCTCAAAGACATTCACACGCACACACACACTTGAGAGAAAGTATGTTCTCTCTGTCTAAGTTGAAGAGCTGATTAGCAGTGTGAGGATGGGTAGACAGGGTTCGGCGGGGCTGTGTTTAAATATCAATGCTGAATGATTCTGCTGCCAGGTGCTCTTTTCTCTCGTCTCTGCCTGACTGCTCCACCACTAAATACCATTGATTCTGCTATTACACACACGGGGTGTAACACTTCACAGAAGTACCATTTGTTTGGGACTATGTGAATATGTTTGCGTGTGCCTGATGAGAAATACAGTGAGTAATGTTATATCATTGAAGCACATGATTTCAATGCATAGAACTGCTAAAATGTTGCATCATGCTCTTCACATGGATGCTGAAGTGATACAGTATATTTTACAGGAAGCATTACCTTTATGAATGAGAGCGAGCAAAAAAGACGAGCATATATTCATTAGTATACAATGTGATCTCATGGGTGAAAAATTCATGGCCTTTATCATGCCTAGAGTGGATTTTGATATAATAGACATAATCATTTTTATACTGTACAAACAAAAGGACAAGAATTTCACATATTGCTATCTTCGTAGGGTTGTCCCCATAACGTAGCATAAACTTGAACCACACACACACACACACACACACACACACACACACACACACACACACACACACACACACACACACACACACACACACACACACACACACACACACACACACACACACACACACACACACACACACACACACACACACACACACACACACACACACACACACACACAAAGTAGTTTCAACCTTTATATATCAACCTTTGTTCAATCATATTTCATACTTAATGATAATTAAATTAATCTAAACAAAGAGAGCAAATGATTTTACTTATGTTAGATTGGATTTCATTTGTTAATACAACTGTCATTAAAAAGGTCATTCTCAGATAAAGATTTTCCATCACTGATAAATGAGTGTCCCACTATTGGGTGTCTGAAAATTGAACCCGCTCACCTGTGACGTTACCCTCACAAAGTTTCAAGTTATCAAAGGATTCATAAAGATATTTTGGATGTATTTACATAAAATGGTAAAGAGGCAGTCATGTATGAATTTTACATTTCATGTTTGCTCTAACATACAACAATGTCTGTGCTAGAACCTCAGGTACTACAGTGTTAATACAGAATATGCACAAATAACTGCGAGAGAAATATAAGAGAACGAGATGAAGGCCTAAACCGGCGATTTGACCTTTAACGTAATTAAAAGACTTACGTACGTGGTTGTTTCCAGTTTGAAAAATGTATGAACCACTCACATTTCTCATGCTTAATTCGTTCATACTTTGCTCATCTTGGTGTGAAATTTCTTGCAATTAGCCGGAAGCTTATTAAAAATCATTTGATGGTGACAGAGATGATAAGAATGGATGATAGAAGTATCACAAGAATCAACCAAGAAGAAGCGCAAAAAGAACACATCAACACAATGGAACAGACTGGCCCCAATTTCAAGACCAGAAGCTTATATGTTCGGTGTTATGCATAAAATACTTTTATATCAGTTATAGAATGTGATTCTATCATGCATTCTATCATGGGGGATTAAACAGCAAAAACATCCCACAGATATTGAAGAAGGGAACCGGGTCACAAAGACCAAGATATTATAGATATTTAGCATGGATTCTTTTAATATGGACCTAAAAACTTAGTTTAAAGCCCTGGCAACCACCCACAACACTCTATCATAAAAAATTTGAATATCCATGTGTATGCTGGGAGAATGACAGGTTCTCTGTTCACTTATGCTTGTGTGTGCGACTGTTTGTGCGTGTGTGTGTGTGTGTGTGTGTGTGTGTGGCTGCAAGTCATTTCACACCTTCATACACAAATTTCCACGCTTTATGTGTGTGTGTAAAAGTGAGGAAAGACAAAATGCCAGCGGAAGACGATAAGCCTGCGAGGTGGACGAAGGGCATGTGAGTAATTCCTCTGAGTCTCTGAGGAGCCTGAAACCTGACAGATGAATTTAAGAGCATGCAATTCAAATCAAAGTGCTTATTTATCAGATTTGCATTTGTATCAGCATCTCTCTCTCTCTCTTTATCACCGCCTCTCTTTCCCTCTATCTCTCTCCCCTTCTTTATATCTATTGTAAATATCTAAATTGTAAATACGTTTTTTTTTAATAATAATAATAAAATAAAATAAGTTATTTTTTATTATTTTAAATCTATTCTCTCTCTCTCTCTCTCTCTATATATATATATATATATATATATATATATATATATATGCACCTATCCATTTATCTATATTAAGAATATATTAAACGAGATATATCATTTATTGTATTATATTTCTCCCCTCCCTCTCTCTCATTTACTTTTAATTCCTGTTTCGTGAATAAATTAAAAAGATGAATGATGCACTGGCATAAATCTATTTATGTAAGGAAGGGAGAAGGTGGAGAAACAGTTGAGGGAAGTGACAGGATGGAAGTGAAGAAAACAAAGGTTAAGGGAGGGAGGTAAAGAGAGGAAAGGAGATGTGATTAATGGAGCGTACAATCCGCCGCTCCCCCAAACCCCACGCATCCACCTTGACACATCCCATTTCCTTAGCCAGATGGCCATCAAAGTCTTCATCATCACATCCAATATGTATGAATATGTGTGTTATAGGGCATGTGTTATATATATATGTGATGTGTGTGTGTGTGTGTGTGTGTGTGTGTGTGTGTGTGTGTGTGTGTGTGTGTGTGTGCACAGGTGACATGACACTGTTTAAAACATGATTGAAACACTGCTGGACAAATGAATGGGAAAGTGTTCATCATGGACAAGCCTGTCTGTCTCTTCGGGATGATGGACAGATGTGTCCAGATTGCTATGGCCAGCTGGAGTCACACTGGGCACCTGACCCCATTTTGTATTACAGTGTGTGTGTGTATTTGACAGGTTAATGACCTTTCAGTAAAACAGATGAGCCTTTGTAGCACCTCATCAGTCAAACATCTCCATTTAAAAAAAAAAAATCCTCTTTTTCTTGAAAGTCTCTCTCTGTAAATTCCAATTAAAACTACAATTTAATGGAACAACTATGTTGCTTGGTGTTTTGAATGGTTGCCAGGGTTTTGCTAAGCAGTTGCAAAAATTTGTCATTTCTGAGTAGTTTTTAGCGTCTTGTTTTTCTGTAGCTCCATTGTGATCAGTCAAATAGCTTGTCCAGCTGTTCCTGTTTAGTTCCCTCATTTACTATGGGTTCTGTTCAGTCCTTTGTCGGTTATTGTTTGTGTTGAACGTACTTGTGATTAGTTTACTATGAGACTTTGTATTTCTAATCATCTCCTTCGTCGTGTGCTGTCTACAGCCACCAGTCCGTAACTGTATGTTTTTAATGCAAATTTCTCCCTTTAAATACTTTGGTCAGTTCAAGAATAATGTATGCAATTTTACATTATTGATTTGAAAGTATTAAAAGAGCAGTTTCATGTCTTTCCCTATATTGTTCAAATGGTCAATGTTTATATGTTCAAATGCTCAGTATTTATATGGGATTAAGAAAGAAATTAGTAATAAGTAATGTGATCATTTTTAGAGAGAGTAATTGGTAATCTAATTACACTGTTAAGGATGTAATTAGTAGCTAGTTTATCACTGTTTTATCTCATAGAGAAAGTACTTTTATTTTGTGTTATCATTCATGTCTCAGGACAAGCTACATCCAAAGTTTAATGTATAGGGTTATAAACAAGCATTAAATATGCCAACTATTGCCTAAGTATGAGCAATCCCCCTTAGCAAGCTATTGCCAAACCCGAAGGCTGACTCACAATCGAGCAAAAGTGACTGTGTTTGAAGCCCAATTCTGATTAAAGATTGGTTTTATTAAGCTTAAAATGAAAGATTCCTTGGTTTTGTGTAGTTCATCAGAAAGGCATTTTCTTGCTGCAGTGTAGGATTTCAGCCACTCAATTTTAACTTCAATCAGCACATTCATTATAATGAGAAAAGGCCAACATTCATTTAACAGAGAGAAAGAGAAAATGAGATTGTGAACCGCCTTCAATAAACTGAAGCTTTAATTAGAAACACTGCAGGTTTGTTAACCCAATGAAGAGTGCTTGGCCTGTATGCAAGTGTTAAAGTGCTTAAACTTATTTGAACACTTAAAATGCACACTTAATGTATGATTTTTATTGAATTAATAGCAAAATAGAAAACCAAATGACATCTGTGCCCATGTTTTCCTCAGAACTAACTTCACAATTTTGCTGTTATGCAATGACTTCTAATGAATCAGTCTTTAAGATGAAAGTAAAGTTTCACAAAAAGTGTCCTTAATTTATTTTGTCTTACTTTTGAACAGTATATTGTTTTACTTGTACTTTTAAGTAATTTGTGAAATTATTTCTTTAAAATAAATGACACTTGATATTTTGTCATCTACTGAGTGTCTTCACAATCCAAAACATTTTTAGGACATTTAAATGTGTGTGTCCGTGAGTTTTTACTTGTTTACTGACAAGGATTTATTTGTGTAGGCTATCTGCACAATATTATGCGTATGAAGTTGTGAATCTAAATCTCATTCATAAAAGTTTAAGATCTCGTGCAGTTCGGTGGCCTCTGCCAAACTCTAGTGCTAATAGAAATCATTGCCACCAGCCTTGTCTAAATATGTTTGCATTCTCAAACCGCCAAAGGCTACTGCGTGCGCTCCAAGCACACAAGACTGTAATTAGCATTGAAAAATACAGGCTGTGAAAAATACTGTCGGTAAGTGTTAGTCTGAGATTAATTTGCACTTAACAGCGTGCGAAGCGTACTGGTGTGCGAAAAATAGAAACTGCGTAAATAATGCTGCTTCGGATGCGTCCCAAGTCACCAGGTTCGCACCCTAAGCGCGGGTACGACCGTAACGCCATGCTCACGGGTTCAACGGAATCAGCGCGAGTTCTCCTCTAAAACATCACGGACCAGAAGGCGCGCGCGGAGTGGATCATGACTGCCCATTACCGTCACTTAATCGGAGCTTGGGTCTTGATTAGAAGTACGCAGGCGACTGAGAACCCCCATGGAGGGAAGAGGCAAACATATCCACGACCCGACCGGCCGGGAGAAAGCAGTAGGACACGAGGCTCTTCTCGGAAACATTGACGTCAATGCGCACACGCATGAGCCAGTGTAAACCAAACCAACTTCAATTAATTTTAGCGCGACCTGGGCAAATAGGTTTACCAGAGAACCAACTTGAAGCTCTGGAGCTCTGGAATCTGACCTAGGACTGTTTTCATTGCAATTTTAAATCAGTTTTTATTTCTTACTTTTTTATTTCCTATGTATCTTTCATATTTCTTTTTAAATCCCTTTTATGTAAAGCTCCTTGTGTATGAAATGTGCCTAAATAAACTTGCCTTGTCATTGCATAGACTTTATGAAAAATAAACAAAAAGCTACTAAACCTGGCAGGTTTGCTTGATAAATATAAATAATGATAATATACAGTATGTGTTATGGCTGCATAATTATTGGTGGGCCTATAACAAAGCAGCACAATTGTGTGATATTGCTTTTAAAGTTCAGTAAACAAAAATGTAATATTTAGTAATTAGTTTAGTTCAGTAGACAGTTTTGACAGTGATTTTTCAGATTTTTTATCTGTTTTTGCTCTGTCAAAATATAAACAAACCCACAGCAGAACCGTTCAACAATATGAATATTGACGTTACGTTCCTGCATGATTCAATGTTTTTGAATCAGTTGAATAAATGATTCAATGAAACACTCATGAACACATTCATATGGCTGCGTTCAAAATCACATTCGCTAGAGTTTATGTACTTATATTGAATAAGTACTTACTTTGCATGCGCTAAAAAAGTATTTATATATTATGAATGTCTGTATAGTGTAAATATATTCCAGACCGGACGTACTACATTCACCATTTTGTCATGATCATGTGACCTACCAGCATCAGCTGCGTCGCTTCAAGGACATTAACAAATATTCACCCGTGGCCTCATGGGATAGTAAAGTGTCAATCGTATGCACACTTAAGAATCTTGCCGGTGTTGTGCCGAATTTCGACCCTCTGCCGAATGATTACCCCCCTCGTTGAAGTCAGTACCTGATTGCCTCCTAACCCCACCCCTAATTCTATCCCCTCTCCCACAACTAAACTTATACCTACCAATGCTAGGGGGTAATAATTTGGCGGGGGTCGAAATTCGGCACAACACCTGTTCATCCATGTACTTTTTTATTATGAATTCAGACACTTTTTTTTGTCACATACTGTTTTTCGCCTATAGGGAAGTAGCATCTTAGATGCAGTGTTTTTTGCAGAGACGATGCTCGAAACTCTAACCCTAAACTCAACCATAAACCTGTTGATATCAGTAGATTTAAACTAAAACATTATTTGGCCTGATTTATAAGGCTTTCAAATGGAGCGCTTCCAATGTCATCACAAGTCAGATTAGGGCATGTTTTACTATAATTGTGAGAGCATTTTCCACAATTTGATCCTCACATAGTGGGACTTTTCAATGTTTTGTTTAAAACTGTGCTAAGTATATTTTCTCCAACCACAGAACTTTTTTTAAACATACATTTACACTTTCGTTAGGTATGATTATTGTGTTTTTGTAAGTGATTTCAGGTTTTTCTATCCTTGTGGGTAGACTTGGTCCCAAGTAAACTCACACATAGACAAAATACAGTATGGCACATAGTTTGTGTTCAGGGTTGAGTAACGATTGCAGGTTAAATCGCTCATTAATCCCTTTCACCTCCAGTAGGATTCACGCCCCTAATCGGTGTCATCTTTGTCACTCAGCATCACTCAAACGTACGCGGAGGAAACCCCCCTTGCCTCCTGACGTCAGACGGATCGTTTAAAAGGCAACCTTGGAGGAATGATTTGCAACAGAAGGAGCATTGAGAAGAGGCAACGCTACCCGACGCATCTCTCTCCTTTTACTTTTACTCACCAAATCAATACTTTTCAAAGATGCTCTCAACGCGTATCCAGTGCGCACTGGCGCTCCTGTCCCTCGCGCTCGCCGTCAGCAGCGTCTCAGCAGCACCGTCAGACGCCAAACTCCGCCAACTTCTGCAGAGATCTCTCCTCAACCCGGCTGGAAAACAGGTACATTACTTTAATAGTTTGGGCAATTTTATAGACTTTATTAATGACTTTAGATTGAGTCTAAATGCTCATATTCTCTCTGATGCGACAGCAAACAAACAGAAGCACTGTCCATGGTGCTGAAATTGACGGACGCGTCTGCACTTGAAAAGTAGCAAAGTTCTGCAATTTATATACAGAGAATGTATAGATAGATATCGTTTGGACTTACATAACGTTGATTATGATTAATATAATCTCATGCGCACATAAAGTCATGCTCATGTTTTTCATGGTCCAGAACGTAATCAGAAAAAAAGATAGAAATGTCAATGTACCATGGCAGAAACAAGAGAAAGTATATGCAATATATTATTATGTATAATAACAAGCGATTAATAGTCTACATATAAAACATGGAAATATGGTCAGTGAATGGCGGATGTCAGACATTCCGACTGAAGTTAAAAGAGCAAAATTCTAAAAGTTGCAAACCTTTGGTTTATTTAACACAACGCTGAAGCAGTTGATTATAAAACTAAATGAGTGTCCAAATTTTTTTTACAGTTATTCGCAAACGTTCTTTTTTTTTCTCTCGCTTTATCGGACGCACTGTGGCAACAAGTGATGTAAATATCCTAATGTTTTTCCCCCTCTCTTTTAATTTCAGGAACTCGCCAGATACAC